>NW_028227500.1:0-155000 GCF_978045245.1 Mus caroli | reverse complement strand
TGTCTCTCTCTCTTTCTCACTCTGTGTATCTCTGTCTCACTCTGTGTCTCTCTCTGTCTCACTCTGTCTCTCTAGTGTCTCTCTATGTCTCTATCTCTGTCTCTCTGTCTCTCTCTGTCTCTCTCTGTCTCTCTCTGTCTCTATCTCTGTCTCTCTCGGTCTCTCTCTGTCTCTCTCTGTCTGTCTTTGTCTCTCTGTGTGTCTCTCTGTGTGTCTCTCTGTGTCTCTCTGTCTCTCTCAATGTATCTCTCTGTCTCTCTATGTCTCTCTCTGTCTTTCTTTGTCTCTCTCTGTCTCTCTCTGTCTCTCTCTGTGTCTCTCTCTGTCTCTCTCTCTATCTCTGTCTCTCTCTGTCTTTCTCACTCTGTCTCTGTCTCTCTCTGTCTCTATCTCTGTCTCTCTCTGACTCTCTCTGTCTCTCTCTTTCTCTCTGTCTCTCTCTGTCTCTCTCTGTCTCTCTCTCTGTATCTCTCTGTCTCTCTCTGTCTCTCTCTCTGTGTCTCTCTCTTTCTTTCTCTGTCTCTATCTCTGTCTCGCTCTGTCTCTCTCTGTGTCTTTCTTTGTCTCTCTCTGTCTCTCTCTGTCTCACTCTCTGTCTCTCTCTGTCTTTCTCTGTCTCTCTCTGTGTCTCTCTCTGTCTTTCTCTGTCTCTATCTCTGTCTCTCTCTGTCTCTCTCTGTCCTTCTGACTCTTTATGTCTCTCTCTGTCTCTCTCTCTGTATCTCTCTGTCTCTCTCTGTCTCTCTCTGTGTCTTTCATTGTCTCTCTCTGACTCTCTCTGTCTCTCTCTGTCTCTCTCTGTCTCTCTCTGTCTCTCTCTGTCTCTATCTCTGTCTCTCTCTGTCTGTCTCTGTCTGTCTCTGTCTCTCTCTGTCTCTCTCTGTCTCTCTCTCTGTCTCTCTCTGTGTCTCTCTGTGTCTCTCTCTGTCTCTCTCTGTGTCTCTCTGTGTCTCTCTCTGTCTCTCTCTGTGTCTCTCTGTGTCTCTCTGTGTCTCTCTGTCTCTCTCTGTGTCTCTCTCTGTCTCTCTCTGTCTATCTCTGTCTCTCTCTGTCTCTCTCAATGTATCTCTCTGTCTCTCTATGTCTCTCTCTGTGTCTTTCTTTGTCTCTCTCAGTCTCTCTCTCTCTCTCTGTCTCACTCTGTCTCTCTCTCTGTCTCTCTTTGTCTCTCTCTCTGTGTCTCTCTCTGTCTTTCTTTTTCTCTATCTATATCGCTCTCTGTCTCTCTCTGTGTCTTTTTTTGTCTCTCTCTGTCTCTCTCTGTCTCTCTCTGTCTCTCTCTGTCTCTCTCTGTCTCTCTTAGTCTCTCTCTGTGTCTTTCATTGTCTCTCTCTGTCTCTCTCTGTCTTTCGGTGTCTCTCTCTCTGACTCTCTCTGTCTCACTCTCTGTCTCTCTCTGTCTTTATCTCTGTCTCTCTCTGTCTCTCTCTGTCTGTCTCTGTCTGTCTATGTCTATCTCTGTCTCTCTCTGTGTCTCTCTGTGTCTCTCTCTGTGTCTCTCTGTGTCTCTCTGTCTCTCTCTGTGTCTCTCTCTGTCTCTCTCTGTCTCTATCTCTGTCTCTCTCTGTCTCTCTCTGTCTCTCTCAATGTATCTCTCTGTCTCTCTATGTCTCTCTCTGTGTCTTTCTTTGTCTCTCTCTGTCTCTCTCTTTCTGTGTCTCACTCTGTCTCTCTCTGTCTCTCTCTCTGTCTCTGTCTCTGTCTCTCTCTCTGTCTCTCTCTGTCTCTCTCTCTAACTCTGTCTCTCTCTGTATTTCTCACTCTGTCTCTGTCTCTCTCTGTCCCTCTCTCTGTCTCTCTCTGTCTCTATCTCTGTCTCTCTCTGACTCTCTCTGTCTCTCTCTTTCTCTCTGTCTCTCTCTGTCTCTTTGTGTCTCTCTCTATCTCTCTCTGTCTCTCTCTGTCTCTATCTCTGTCTCTCTCTGTCTCTCTCTGTCTGTCTCTGTCTCTCTGTGTCTCTCTCTCTGTCTCTCTCTGTGTCTCTCTCTGTGTGTCTCTGTTTCTCTCTCTGTCTCTCTCTGTCTCTAACTCTGTCTCTCTCTGTCTCTCTGACTCTCTCTGTATCTCTCTGTCTCTCTCTGTCTCTCTGTGTGTTTTTCTTTGTCTCTCTCTGTCTCTCTCTGTCTCTCTCTCTGTCTCTCTCTGTCTCTCTCTGTCTCTCTGTGTTTTTCTTTGTCTCTCTCTGTCTCTCTCTGTGTCTCTTTCTGTCTCACTCTGTCTCTCTCTGTCTCTCTCTGTCTCTCTCTCTGTCTCTCTCTCTGTCTCTCTCTGTCTCTCTCTCTTTCTCACTCTTTGTATCTCTGTCTCTCTCTGTGTCTCTCTCTGTCTCACTCTGTCTTTCTCTGTCTCTCTCTGTCTCTCTCTCTGTCTCTCTGTCTCTCTTTGTCTCTCTCTGTCTCTATCTCTGTCTCTCTCTGTCTCTGTCTCTCTCTGACTGTCTCTGTCTCTCTGTGTGTCTCTCTCTGTGTCTCTCTGTGTCTCTCTCTGTCTCTCTGTCTCTCTCAATGTATCTCTCTGTCTCTCTATGTCTCTCTCTGTCTTTCTTTGTCTCTCTCTGTCTCTCTCTGTCTCTCTCTGTCTCTCTCTGTCTCTCTATGTGACTTTCAGTGGCCCCACACAGCCTCACATATACTTCTAAAAATTTAAAGAAGGGTGTGGCCACTCTAAAAGCTCAACAATTAACAGCATTGTCTCCTCTTCCAGAGTACCTGGGATCAACTACCAGCAACTATATGGTGGCCCATCTCCAGTTCCAGGGGATCAGACAGACAGACATACAGACAGTGATAAAAATGGCAGGCCTGCCTGGTCTTTCTTTCTTTCTTATCCTTTTTAAAAAATGTTTATTTATATATTTATTTATGTATTTATTAGATATAAGTACACTGTAGCTGTCATCAGACACTCCAGAAGAGGGTGTCAGATTCTGGAGAATCTAAATCCCTCTTATGGTCTGCATATGATGTACATAAACACAGCCTCACATATACTTCTAAAAATTTAAAGATGTGTGGGGCCACTGAGAGGGCTCAACAATTAACAGCATTGTCTCCTCTTTCAGAGAACCTGGGATAAACTACCAGCACCTTATGGTGGCCCATCTCCAGTTCCAGTGGATCAGACAGACAGACAGACAGAGAGACAGAGATAAGGATGGCAGGCCTGCCTGGTCTTTCTTTATTTCTTATAGTTTTTAAAAAATGTTTATTTATTTATTTATTTATTTATTTATTTATGTATGTATTAGATATAAGTACACTGTAGCCGTCTTCAGACACTCCAGAAGAGGGTGACAGATTCTAGAGTATCTAAATCCCTCTTATGGTCTGAATATAATGTACATAAACATATAATGTACATAAGCATCACATATACTTCTAAAAATTAAAAATGGGTGGGGCCACTGAAAGGGCTCAACAATTAACAGCATTGTCTCCTCTTCCAGAGAACCTGGGATCAACTACCAGCAACTATATGGTGGCCCATCTCCAGTTCCAGGGGATCAGACAGACAGACAGACAGACAGACAGAGATAAGGATGGCAGGCCTGCCTGGTCTTACTTTCTTTCTTATCCTTTTTAAAAAATGTTTAATTATTTATTTATTTATTTATTTATTTATGTATTTATTAGATATAAGTACAATGTAGCTGTCTTCAGACACTCCAGAAGAGGGTGTCAGATTCTGGAGAATCTAAATCCCTCTTATGGTCTGCATATGATGTACATAAACACAGCCTCCCATATACTTCTAAATATTTAAAGATGGGTAGGGCCACTGATAGGGCTCAACAATTAACAGCATTGTCTCCTCTTTCAGAGAACCTGGGATCAACTACCAGCAACTTTATGGTAGCCCATCTCCAGTTCCAGGGGATCAGACAGACAAACAGACAGACAGACAGAGATAAGGATGGCAGGCCTGCCTGGTCTTACTTTCTATCTTATCCTTTTTAAAAAATGTTTATTTATTTATTTATTTACTTATGTATTTATTATATATAAGTACACTGTAGCTGTCTTCAGTCACTCCAGTAGAGGGTGTCAGATTCTGGAGAATCTAAATCCTCTTATAATCTGAATATGATGTACATAAACACAGCCTCACTTATACTTCTAAATATTTAAAGAAGTGTGGGGCCATTGAAAGGGCTCAACAATTAACAGCATTGTCTCCTCTTCCAGAGTACATGGGATCAACTACCAGCAACTATATGGTGGCCCATCTCCAGTTCCAGGGGATCAGACAGACAGACATACAGACAGTGATAAGGATGGCAGGCCTGCCTGGTCTTTCTTTCTTTCTTATCCTTTTTAAAAAAATGTTTATTTATATATTTATTTATGTATTTATTAGATATAAGTACACTGTAGCTGTCTTCAGACACTCCAGAAGAGGGTGTCAGATTCTGGAGAATCTAAATCCCTCTTATGGTCTGCATATGATGTACATAAACACAGCCTCACATATACTTCTAAAAATTTAAAGATGTGTGGGGCCACTGAGAGGGCTCAACAATTAACAGCATTGTCTCCTCTTTCAGGGAACCTGGGATAAACTACCAGCACCTTATGGTGGCCCATCTCCAGTTCCAAGGGATCAGACAGACAGACAGACAGAGAGACAGAGATAAGGATGGCAGGCCTGACTGGTCTTTCTTTATTTCTTATACTTTTTTAAAAATGTTTATTTATTTATTTATTTATTTATTTATTTATTTATTAGATATAAGTACACTGTAGCCGTCTTCAGACACTCCAGAAGATGGTGTCAGATTCTGGAGAATCTAAATCCCTCTTATGGTCTGAATATGATGTACATAAACACAGCCTCACATATACTTCTAAAAATTAAAAATGGGTGGGGCCACTGAAAGGGCTCAACAATTAACAGCATTGTCTCCTCTTCCAGAGAACGTGGGATCAACTACCAGCACCTACAAGGTGGCCCATCTCCAGTTCCAGGGGATCAGACAGACAGACAGACAGGCAGAGATAAAGATGGCAGGCCTGCCTGGTCTTTCTTTCTTTCTTATCCTTTTTAAAAAATATTTATTTATTTATTTATTTGTTTATGTATTTCTTAGATATAAGTACACTGTAGCTTTCTTTAGACACTCCAGAGGAGGGTGTCAGATTCTGGAGAATGTAAATCCCTCTTATGGTCTGCATATGATGTACATAAACACAGCCTCACATATACTGAGCTGAGGTGTCACAGGCCAACTGCTGGAATTTCTGAGTACCACCTAGATAGAGAAAAGCTATGCTGTGGTTGCTTAATTTATGTATTTTATTATTTCTATTTGTTGTATTGTTTTGTTTTATTTGTTTTTAGAGAAGTCCTCAGTCTGTAGCTCTGGCTGACCCAGGACTGCCTACTTGTGTTAATTAGGGTTTCACAGCTGAGAACAGACACCAAGAGCAAGGTAAGGCTTAGAAAACCCTACATTCAGTGGTGGCTCAAGCTCTTAATGAGAACACTCTGTAGGCAGGGGCAGTCAGTTTCTGAGTTGGAGGCCACCCTGGTGAAAGACAGGGCTATGGTAGAGGCTAGGGTGAGGAAAGAAAGAAAGAAAGAGAAAGAGAGAGAAAGAAAGAGAGAGAAAGAAAGAGAGAGAAAGAAAGAGAAAGAAAGAGAGAGAAAGAAAGAGAAAGAAAGAGAGAGAGAGAAAGAAAGAGAAAGAGAGAAAGAAAGAGAAAGAGAGAAAGAAAGAGAGAGAGAGAAAGAAAGAGAGAGAGAAAGAAAGAGAGAGAGAGAGAAAGAGAGAGAAAGAAAGAGAGAGAAAGAAAGAGTTTTTATAAAAGTTTTATAAAAAGTGTTAACGTTTTTAAAAATTAAAAAAAAAAAAATACCAGATCACCATCACACAGCATTGGCTGTCTTCAGGTGTATCCTTTCAGCCTCCAAAACAAAAAACAACGGCTGGTTGTCTTCAGGTGTATCCTATTCTCCAGTCTTATTTCCAACCTTAGAGCTGGGCTGAGCTGCCTCATTATGTAATTGCAAACCTTCCTTGGTTTGTCTTTTCCATTTCTAAGACTAACAGGCCTTTTTCTATTTATTGAATATGCTCATGACTGTCCTTTAGATATAGTAAATATAACTGTTGCTTATAAAACTTGTTTTCTAGGAATTTTTAAAGGGCAATGGCAGAGTTTATTTATAAAAAAATATTTTGCATTTATTTATTTGTGTGAGTGATGAAGCTCAGGTCTTCAAACTCGTCAGGAGGTATGATTACCTCCCCTCTCTCTCAACCCCTCTCTCTCCTCTCTCAATGATTGTGTAAGAATGTTTTGCATGTGTATGCTGTGCCCACAGACTCCAGAACAGAGTATTAGATCCCCTGGAACTGGAGATGGGCCACCATATATAATACTGGTAATTGAGCCCAGGTTCTCTGGAAGAGGAGACAATGCTCTTAATTGTTGAGCCCTCTTTGTAGCCACATCTTTCTTTCTTTCTTTTTTTTTTTTTTTTGAGTATATGTGAGGCTGTGTTTATATACATCATATGCAGACAATAAGAATGATTTAGATTCTTCAGAATCTGACACCCTCTTCTGGACTGTCTGAAGATAGCTACAGCATACTTAAATATAATAAATAAATAAATCTTTAAAAAGAAAAGTAAAAGTAAAAAAGAAAGAACAGGCCTGCCATATGCATGTTCATAGAGGAAAATGGGAGAGACCCCAATCTAACCTCAGCAGGGTGCTTCCTTCTGGATGGTAGCTCACAGTTTCATCCCAGCAAGACAGGCAAATCACTGAGTTCAAGGACAGTAAGGTTCAGGACAGCCAAGGTTAGGAAGGAAAAGGGTCTATGTTGAGAATACAAACCGACAAAACAACAACTAGGAAAAAGAAGTGACAGTGTAACTTGGGGTAGGGTACCAACAAGAGAAAGCTTTCTGTTACCACTTACAAACACCAGTAGCCTTGCACCCTTCTGCCCAGGTCCCTGCCTTCCTTTCTAGGAATTCTAAGGATGCCAGGGGGTGGGGGAATCCAGATTAACTTTAAAAAAAAAAAGACTTGGTCTTTGATGTCTATAGGAAGCCCTTCTCAGTGCCTTTAACTACCACTGAACTTTCAGGGCTGTGACTCAACTGTAACAAGGAACAGGGCTAAGAACCTGCAGCCTTTGAAAACAACTATTTTTTTAAAGTGGGGGACACAAATCAGCAGTAGAACCCCTCAGGTTCAGCCATAATACTTGTTAGGGAAAGAGCCTCAATGTCCGGAGCTGAGGTTTCATGGGTGAACTGCTTCAAGCTCTGAGTATCATTGAAAGAAAGAAAAGATATCATGTGGTTGCTTAATTTATTTATTTTATTATTTCTATTTTTTGTTTTTTTTTTTTTGTTTTGTTTTAGAAAAGGCCTCAGTCTGTAGCTATGGCTGACCTAGGACAGACTACATGTGTTAATTAGGGTTTCACAGCTGAGAAACAGACCATACCTATGTAAGACTTAGAAAACCCAACAGTCAGTGGTAGCTGGAGCTCTTAATGAGAGCACTCTGGAGGCAGAGGCAGTCAGTTTCTGAGTTCGAGGCTAGCCTGGTTAAAGACAGGGATAGGCAGGGCTAGGCAAGGCAGGGCTGGGCTAGGCTAGGCTAGGCAAGGGGCTGGGCTAGTCAAGGCAAGGGACTAGGCTAGGCTACTCATGGGGCTAGGCAAGACAGACAGACAGAGAGAAAGACAGACAAGGATGGCAGGCCTGCCTGGTTTTTCTTTCTTTCTTATCCCTTTTAAAAAATGTTTATTTATTTATTTATTTATTTATGTATTTATTAGATATAAGTACACTGTAGCTGTCATCAGACACTCCAGAAGAGGGTGTCAGATTCTGGAGAATCTATATCCCTCTTATTGTCTGCATATGATGTACATACACACAGCCTCACATTTACATCTAAAATTTTAAAGATGTGTGGGGCCAGTGAAAGGGATCAACAATTAACAGCATTGTCTCCTCTTATAGAGAACCTGGGATCAACTACCAGCAACTATATGGTGGCCCATCTCGAGTTCCAGGGGATCAGACAGACAGACAGACATACAGACAGATAGAGTTAAGTATGGCAGGCCTACCTGGTCTTTCCTTCTTTCTTATCCTTTTTAAAAAATGTTTATTAATTTAAGTATGTATTTATTAGATATAAGTACACTGTAGCTGTCTTCAAACACTCCCAAAGAGGGTGTCAGATTCTGGAGAATCTATATCCCTCTTATGGTCTGCATATGATGTACATGAACACAGCCTCACATATACTTCTAAAAATTTAAAGATGAGTGGGGCCACTGAAAGGGCTCAACAATTAACAGCACTGAATCCTCTTCCAGAGAACCTGGGATCAACTACCAGCAATTATATGGTGGCCTATCTCCAGTTCCAGGGGATCAGACAGACAGACAGACAGACAAGGATGGCAGGCCTGCCTGGTCTCTCTTTCTTTATTATCCTTTTTAAAAAATGTTTATTTGTTTATTTATGTATTTATTAGATATAAGTACACTGTAGCTATCTTCAGACACTCCAGAAGAGGTGTCAGATTCTGGAGAATCTAAATCGCTCTTATGGTCTGCATATGATGTACATAAACACAGCCTCACATATACTTCTAAAAATTTAAAGATGGGTGGGGCCACAGAAAGGGCTCAACAATTAACAGCATTGTCTCCTCTTCCAGAGAACCTTGGATAAACTACCAGCAACTATATGGTGGCCCATCTCCAGTTCCAGGGTATCAGACAGACAGACAGACAGACAGAGATAAGGATGGAGGCCTGCCTGGTCTTTCTTTCTTTCTTATACTTTTAAAAAAATGTTTATTTATTTATTTATTTATTTATTTATGTATTTATTATATATAAGTACAATATAGCTGTCTTCAGACACTCCAGAAGAGGGTGTCAGATTCTGGAGAATCTAAATCCCTATTATGGTCTGCATATGAAGTACATAAACACAGCCTCACATATACTTCTAAAAATTTAAAGATGTGTGGGGCCACTGAAAGGGCTCAACAATTAACAGCATTGTCTCCTCTACCAGAGAACCTGGGATCAACTACCAGCAACTATATGGTGGCCCATCTCCAGTTCCAGGGGATCAGGCAGACAAAGAGACAGACAGACAAGGGAGGCAGGCCTCCCTGGTTTTTTTTTCTTTCTTATCCTTTTTAAAAAATGTTTATTTATTTATTTATGTATTTATTAGATATAAGTACACTGTAGCTGTCTTCAGACACTCCAGAAGTGGGTGTCAGATTCTGGAGAATATAAATCCCTCTTATGGTCTGCATATGATGTACATAAACACAGATTCACATATACTTCTAAAAATTTAAGATGGGTGGGGCCACTGAAAGGGCTCAACAATTAACAGCATTGTCTCTTCTTCCAGAGAACCTGGGATCAACTACCAGCAACTATATGGTGGCCCATCTCCAGTTCCAGGGGATCAGACAGACAGACAGACAGACAGAGATAAGGAGGGCGGCCTGCCTGTTTTTTCTTTCTTTCTTATCATTTTAAAATAATGTTTATTTATTTATTTATTTATTTATTTATTTATTAGATATAAGTACACTGTAGTTGTCTTCAGACACTCCAGAAGAGGGTGTCAGATTCTGGAGAATCCAAATCCCTCTTATGGTCTGCATATGATGTACATAA
The DNA here is from genome assembly GCF_978045245.1 of Mus caroli. Taxonomy (NCBI): domain Eukaryota; kingdom Metazoa; phylum Chordata; class Mammalia; order Rodentia; family Muridae; genus Mus; species Mus caroli. The sequence goes on along the minus strand of NW_028227500.1, from coordinate 145,314 downwards.
ACACAGCCTAACATATACTTCTAAAAATTTAAAGATAGGTGGAGCCACTGAAAAGGCTCAACAATTAAAAGCATTGTCGCTTCTTCCAGAGAACCAGGGATCAACTAACAGCAACTATATGGTGGCCCATCTCCAGTTCCAAGGGATCAGACAGACAGACAGACAGACTGACAGAGATAAGGATGGAGGCCTGCCTGGTCTTTCTTTCTTTCTTATACTTTTAAAAAAATGTTTATTTATTTATTTATTTATTTATTTATGTATTTATTAGATATAAGTACACTGTAGCTGTCTTCAGACACTCTAGAAGAGGGTGTCATCTTCTGGAGAATCTAAATCCCTCTTATGGTCTGCATAGGATGTACATAAACACAGCCTCACATATACTTCTAAATATTTAAAGATGGGTGGGCCCACTGAAAGGGCTCAACAATTAACAGCATTGTCTCTTCTTCCAGAGAACGTGGGATCAACTACCAGCAACTATATGGTGGCCCATCTCAAGTTCCAGGGGATAAGACAGACAGACAGACAGACAGAGATAAGGATGGCAGGCCTGCCTGATTTTTCTTTCTTTCTTATCCTTTTTTAAAAATGTTTATTTATTTATTTATTCATTTATTCATTTATTTATTTATTTATGTATTTATTAGATATAAGTACACTGTAGCTTTCTTCAGACTCTCCAGAAGAGGGTGTCAGATTCTGGAGAATCAATATCCCTCTTATGGTCTGCATATGATGTACATGAACAGAGCCTCACATATACTTTTAAAAATTTAAAGATGGGTGGGGCCACTGAAAGGGCTCAACAATTAACAGCATTTTCTCCTCTTCCAGAGAACCTGGGATCAACTACCAGCAACTATATGGTGGCTCATCTCCAGTTCCAGGGTATCTGACAGATAGACAGACAGACAGACAGACAGACAGACAAGGTGGCAGGCCTGCCTGGTCTTTCTTTCTTTCTTATTCTTTTTAAAAAATGTTTATTTATTTATTTATGTATTTATTAGATATAAGTACACTGTAGCTGTCTTCAGACACTCTAGAAGAGGGTGTCATATTTTGGAGAATCTAAATCCCTCTTATGGTCTGCATATGATGTACACAAACACAGCCTCACATATACTTCTAAAAATTTAAAGATGGGTGTGCCCACTGAAAGGGCTCAACAATTAACACCATTGTCTCCTCTTCCAGAGAAGGTGGGATCAACTACCAGCAACTATATGGTGGCCCATCTCCAGTTCCACGGGATCAGATAGACAGACATACAGACAGTGATAAGGATGGCAGGCCTGCCTTGTCTTTCTTTCTTTCTTTCTTATCCTTTTTAAAAAAAATGTTTATTTATATATTTATTTATGTATTTATTAGATATAAGTACACTGTAGTTGTTTTCAGACACTCCAGAAGAGGGTGTCAGATTCTGGAGAATCTAAATCCCTTTTATGGTCTGCATATGATGTACATAAACGCAGCCTCACATATACTTCTAAAAATTTAAAGATGTGTGGGGCCACTGAGAGGGCTCAACAATTAACAGCATTGTCTCCTCTTTCAGAGAACCTGGGATAAACTACCAGCACCTTATGGTGGCCCATCTCCAGTTCCAGTGGATCAGACAGACAGACAGACAGACAGACCGAGATAAGGATGGTAGGCCTGCCTGGTCTTTCTTTTTTTCTTATCCGGTTTAAATAATGTTTATTTATTTATTTATTTATTTATGTATGTATTTATTAGATATAAGTACACTGTAGCTGTCTTCAGACACTCCAGAAAAGGGTGTCAGATTCTAGAGAATCTAAATCCCTCTTATGGTCTGAATATGATGTACATAAACACAGCCTCACATATACTTCTAAAAATTAAAAATGGGTGGGGCCACTGAAAGGGCTCAACAATTAACAGCATTGTCTCCTCTTCCAGAGAACCTGGGATCAACTACCAGCACCTACATGGTGGCCCATCTCCAGTTCCAGGGGATCAGACAGACAGACAGACAGACAGAGATAAGTATGGCAGGCCTGCCTGGTCTTTCTTTCTTTCTTATCCTTTTAAAATAATGTTTATTTATTTATTTATTTATGTATTTATTAGATATAAGTACAATGTAGTTGTCTTTAGACACTCCAGAAGAGGGTGTCAGATTCTGGAGAATCTAAATCCCTCTTATGGTCTGCATATGATGTACATAAACACAGCCTAACATATACTTCTAAAAATTTAAAGATAGGTGGAGCCACTGAAAGGGCTCAACAATTAACAGCATTGTCTCTTCTTCCAGAGAACCTAGGATAAACTACCAGCAACACTATGGTGGCCCATGTCCAGTTCCAGGGGATCTGACAGTTAGACAGACAGACAGACAGACATAAGGGTGGCAGGCCTGCCTGGTCTTTCTTACTTACTTATCCTTTTTAAAAAATGTTTATTTATTTATTTATTTATTTATTTATTTATTTATTTATGTATTTCTTAGATATAAGTACACTGTAGCTTTCTTTAGACACTCCAGAGGAGGGTGTCAGATTCTGGAGAATGTAAATCCCTCTTATGGTCTGCATATGATGTACATAAACACAGCCTCACATATACTGAGCTGAGGTGTCACAGGCCAACTGATGGAATTTCTGAGTACCACCTAGATAGAGAAAAGCTATGCTGTGGTTGCTTAATTTATGTATTTTATTATTTCTATTTGTTGTTTTGTTTTGTTTTATTTGTTTTTAGAGAAGTCCTCTGTCTGTAGCTCTGGCTGACCCAGGACTGCCTACTTGTGTTAATTAGGGTTTCACAGCTGAGAACAGACACCAAGAGCAAGGTAAGGCTTAGAAAACCCTACATTCAGTGGTGGCTCAAGCTCTTAATGAGAGCACTCTGTAGGCAGAGGCAGTCAGTTTCTGAGTTCGAGGCCACCCTGGTGAAAGACAGGGCTAGGGTAGGGGCTAGGGTGAGGAAAGGAAGAAAGGAAAGAAGGAAAGAAAGAAAGGAAAGAAGGAAAGAAAGAAAGGAAAGAAGGAAAGAAAGAAAGGAAAGAAGGAAAGAAAGAAAGGAAAGAAGGAAAGAAAGAAAGGAAAGAAGGAAAGAAAGAAAGGAAAGAAGGAAAGAAAGAAAGGAAAGAAGGAAAGAAAGAAAGGAAAGAAGAAAAGAAAGAAAGAAAAAGTTTTTATAAAAGTTTTATAAAAAGTGTTAAAGTTTTTAAAAATTAAAAAAAAAAATACCAGATCACCATCACACAGCATTGGCTGTCTCCAGGTGTATCCTTTCAGCCTCCAAACACAAAACAATGGCTGGCTGTCTTCAGGTGTATCCTATTCTCGAGTCTTATTTCCAACCTTAGAGCTGGGCTGAGCTGCCTCATTATGTAATTGCAAACCTTCCTTGGTTTGTCTTTTCCATTTCTAAGACTAACAGGCCTTTTTCTATTTATTGAATATGCTCATGACTGTCCTTTAGATATAGTAAATATAACTTTTGCTTATAAAACTTGTTTTCTAGGAATTTTTAAAGGGCAATGCCAGAGTTTATTTATAAAAAAATATTTTGCATTTATTTATTTGTGTGAGTGATGAAGCTCAGGTCTTCAAACTCGTCAGGAGGTATGATTACCTCCCCTCTCTCTCAACCCCTCTCTCTCCTCTCTCAATGATTGTGTAAGAATGTTTTGCATGTGTATGCTGTGCCCACAGACTCCAGAACAGAGTATTAGATCCCCTGGAACTGGAGATGGGCCACCATATATAATACTGGTAATTGAGCACATTTTCTCTGGAAGAGGAGACAATGCTCTTAATTGTTGAGCCCTCTCTGTAGCCACATCTTTCTTTTTCTTTCTTTTTTTTTTTTTTGAGTATATGTGAGGCTGTGTTTATATACATCATATGCAGACAATAAGAACGATTTAGATTCTTCAGATTCTGACACCCTCTTCTGGACTGTCTGAAGATAGCTACAGCATACTTAAATATAATAAATAAATAAATCTTTAAAAAGAAAAGGAAAAGTAAAAAAGAAAGAACAGGCCTGCCATATGCATGTTCATAGAGGAAAATGGGAGAGACCCCAATCTAACCTCAGCAGGGTGCTTCCTTCTGGATGGTAGCTCACAGTTTCATCCCAGCAAGACAGGCAAATCATTGAGTTCAAGGACAGTAAGGTTCAGGACAGCCAAGGTTAGGAAGGAAAAGGGTCTATGTTGAGAATACAAACCGACAAAACAACAACTAGGAAAAAGAAGTGACAGTGTAACTTGGGGTAGGGTACCAACAAGAGAAAGCTTTCTGTTACCACTTACAAACACCAGTAGCCTTGCACACTTCTGCCCAGGTCCCTGCCTTCCTTTCTAGGAATTCTAAGGATGCCAGGGGGTTGGGGAATCCAGATTAAATTTTTAAAAACAAAGACTTGGTCTTTGATGTCTATAGGAAGCCCTTCTCAGTGCCTTTAACTACCACTGAACTTTCAGGGCTGTGACTCAACTGTAACAAGGAACAGGGCTAAGAACCTGCAGCATTTGAAAACAACTATTTTTTTAAAGTGGGGGACACAAATCAGCAGTAGAACCCCTCAGATTCAGCCATAATACTTGTTAGGGAAAGAGACTCAATGTCCGGAGCTGAGGTCTCATGGGTGAACTGCTTCAAGCTCTGAGTATCATTGAAAGAAAGAAAAGATATCATGTGGTTGCTTAATTTATTTATTTTATTATTTCTATTTTTTGTTTTCTTTTGTTTTGTTTTAGAAAAGGCCTCAGTCTGTAGCTATGGCTGACCTAGGACAGACTACATGTGTTAATTAGGGTTTCACAGCTGAGAAACAGACCATACCTATGTAAGACTTAGAAAACCCAACAGTCAGTGGTGGCTCGAGCTCTTAATGAGAGCACTCTGGAGGCAGAGGCAGTCAGTTTCTGAGTTCGAGGCCAGCCTGGTTAAAGACAGGGATAGGCAGGGCTAGGCAAGGCAGGGCTGGGCTAGGCTAGGCAAGGGGCTGGGGTAGTCAAGGCAAGGGACTAGGCTAGGCTACTCAAGGGGCTAGGCAAGACAGACAGACAGAGAGAAGGACAGACAAGGATGGCAGGCCTGCCTGGTTTTTCTTTCTTTCTTATCCCTTTTAAAAAATGTTTGTTTATTTATTTATTTATTTATTTATGTATTTATTAGATATACGTACACTGTAGCTGTCTTCAGACACTCCAGAAGAGGGTGTCTGATTGTGGAGAATCAATATCCCTCTTATGGTCTGCATATGATGTACATAAACACAGCCTCACATATACTTCTAAAAATTTAAAGAAGGGTGGGGCCACTCTAAAAGCTCAACAATTAACAGCATTGTCTCCTCTTCCAGAGTACCTGGAATCAACTACCAGCAACTATATGGTGGCCCATCTCCAGTTCCAGGGGATCAGACAGACAGACATACAGACAGTGATAAGGATGGCAGGCCTGCCTGGTCTTTCTTTCTTTCTTATCCTTTTTAAAAATATGTTTATTTATTTATTTATTTATTTATGTATTTATTAGATATAAGTACACTGTAGCTGTCTTCAGACACTCCAGAAGAGGGTGTCAGATTCTGGAGAATCTAAATTCCTCTTATGGTCTTCATATGATGTACATAAACAAGGCCTCACATATACTTCTAAAAATTTAAAGATGTGTGGGGACAGTGAGAGGGCTCAACAATTAACAGCATTGTCTCCTCTTTCAGAGAACCTGGGATAAACTACCAGCACCTTATGGTGGCCCATCTCCAGTTCCAGTGGATCAGACAGACAGACAGACAGAGAGACAGAGATAAGGATGTAAGGCCTGCCTGGTCTTTCTTTATTTCTTATACTTTTTAAAAAAATGTTTATTTATTTATTTATTTATTTATTTATTAGATATAAGTACACTGTAGCCGTCTTCAGACACTCCAGAAGAGGGTGTCAGATTCTGGAGAATCTAAATCCCTCTTATGATTTGAATATGATGTACATAAACACAGCCTCACATATACTTCTAAAAATTAAAAATGGGTGGGGCCACTGAAAGGGCTCAACAATTAACAGCATTGTCTCCTCTTCCAGAGAACGTGGGATCAACTACCAGCACCTAAAAGGTGGCCCATCTCCAGTTCCAGGGGATCAGACAGACAGGCAGACAGAGATAAGAATGGCAGGCCTGCCTGGTCTTTCTTTCTTTCTTATACTTTTTAAAAAATATTTATTTATTTATTTATTTATTTATTTATGTATTTCTTAGATATAAGTACACTGTAGCTTTCTTTAGACACTCCAGAGGAGGGTGTCAGATTCTGGAGAATGTAAATCCCTCTTATGGTCTGCATATGATGTACATAAACACAGCCTCACATATACTGAGCTGAGGTGTCACAGGCCAACTGCTGGAATTTCTGAGTACCACCTAGATAGAGAAAAGCTATGCTGTGGTTGCTTAATTTATGTATTTTATTATTTCTATTTGTTGTATTGTTTTATTTTATTTGTTTTTAGAGAAGACCTCAGTCTGTAGCTCTGGCTGACCCAGGACTGCCTACTTGTGTTAATTAGGGTTTCACAGCTGAGAACAGACACCAAGAGCAAGGTAAGGCTTAGAAAACCCTACATTCAGTGGTGGCTCAAGCTCTTAATGAGAGCACTCTGTAGGCAGAGGCAGTCAGTTTCTGAGTTTGAGGCCACCCTGGTGAAAGACAGGGCTAGGGTAGGGGCTAGGGTGAGGAAAGAAAGAAAGGAAAGTTTATAATAAAAAGTTTTTATAAAAGTTTTATAAAAAGTGTTAAAGTTTTTAAAAATTAAAAAAAAAAAATACCAGATCACCATCACACAGCATTGGCTGTCTTCAGGTGTATCCTTTCAGCCTCCAAAACAAAAAACAATGGCTGGCTGTCTTCAGGTGTATCCTATTCTCGAGTCTTATTTCCAACCTTAGAGCTGGGCTGAGCTGCCTCATTATGTAATTGCAAACCTTCCTTGGTTTGTCTTTTCCATTTCTAAGACTAACAGGCCTTTTTCTATTTATTGAATATGCTCATGACTGTCCTTTAGATATAGTAAATATAACTGTTGCTTATAAAACTTGTTTTCTAGGAATTTTTAAAGGGCAATGCCAGAGTTTATTTATAAAAAAATATTTTGCATTTATTTATTTGTGTGAGTGATGAAGCTCAGGTCTTCAAACTCGTCAGGAGGTATGATTACCTCCCCTCTCTCTCAACCCCTCTCTCTCCTCTCTCAATGATTGTGTAAGAATGTTTTGCATGTGTATGCTGTGCCCACAGACTCCAGAACAGAGTATTAGATCCCCTGGAACTGGAATTGGGCCACCATATATAATACTGGTAATTGAGCACAGGTTCTCTGGAAGAGGAGACAATGCTCTTAATTGTTGAGCCCTCTCTGTAGCCACATCTTTCTTTTTCTTTTTTTTTTTTTTTTGAGTATATGTGAGGCTGTGTTTATATACATCATATGCAGACAATAAGAATGATTTAGATTCTTCAGAATCTGACACCCTCTTCTGGACTGTCTGAAGATAGCTACAGCATACTTAAATATAATAAATAAATAAATCTTTAAAAAGAAAAGGAAAAGTAAAGAAGAAAGAACAGGCCTGCCATATGCATGTTCATAGAGGAAAATGGAAGAGACCCCAATCTAACCTCAGCAGGGTGCTTCCTTCTGGATGGTAGCTCACAGTTTCATCCCAGCAAGACAGGCAAATCACTGAGTTCAAGGACAGTAAGGTTCAGGACAGCCAAGGTTAGGAAGGAAAAGGGTCTATGTTGAGAATACAAACCGACAAAACAACAACTAGGAAAAAGAAGTGACAGTGTAACTTGGGGTAGGTTACCAACAAGAGAAAGCTTTCTGTTACCACTTACAAACACCAGTAGCATTGCTCCCTTCTGCCCAGGTCCCTGCCTTCCTTTCTAGGAATTCTAAGGATGCCAGGGTGTGGGGGAATCCAGATTAACTTTTTAAAAACAAAGACTTGGTCTTTGATGTCTATAGGAAGCCCTTCTCAGTGCCTTTAACTACCACTGAACTTTCAGGGCTGTGACTCAACTGTAACAAGGAACAGGGCTAAGAACCTGCAGCCTTTGAAAACAACTATTTTTTTAAAGTGGGGGACACAAATCAGCAGTAGAACCCCTCAGGTTCAGCCATAATACTTGTTAGGGAAAGAGCCTCAATGTCCGGAGCTGAGGTCTCATGGGTGAACTGCTTCAAGCTCTGAGTATCATTGAAAGAAAGAAAAGATATCATGTGGTTGCTTAATTTATTTATTTTATTATTTCTATTTTTTGTTTTCTTTTGTTTTGTTTTAGAAAAGGCCTCAGTCTGTAGCTATGGCTGACCTAGGACAGACTACATGTGTTAATTAGGGTTTCACAGCTGAGAAACAGACCATACCTATGTAAGACTTAGAAAACCCAACAGTCAGTGGTGGCTCGAGCTCTTGATGAGAGCACTCTGGAGGCAGAGGCAGTCAGTTTCTGAGTTCGAGGCCAGCCTGGTTAAAGACAGGGATAGGCAGGGCTAGGCAAGGCAGGGCTGGGCTAGGCTAGGCTAGGCAAGGGGCTGGGCTAGTCAAGGCAAGGGACTAGGCTAGGCTACTCAAGGGGCTAGGCAAGACAGACAGACAGAGAGAAAGACAGACAAAAATGGCAGGCCTGCCTGGTTTTTCTTTCTTTCTTATCCCTTTTAAAAAAATGTTTGTTTATTTATTTATTTATTTATGTATGTATGTATTTATTAGATATACTTACACTGTAGCTGTCTTCAGACACTCCAGAATAGGGTGTCAGATTCTGGAGAATCTATATCCCTCTTATGGTCTGCATATGATGTACATACACACAGACTCACATTTACATCTAAAAATTTAAAGATGTGTGGGTCCAATGAAAGGGATCAACAATTAACAGCATTGTCTCCTCTTATAGAGAACCTGGGATCAACTACCAGCAACTATATGGTGGCCCATCTCCAGTTCCAGGGGATCAGACAGACACACAGACATACAGACAGATAGAGTTAAGGATGGCAGGCCTACCTTGTCTTTCCTTCTTTCTTATCCTTTTAAAAAATGTTTATTAATTTAAGTATGTATTTATTAGATATAAGTACACTGTAGCTGTCTTCAGACTCTCCAGAAGAGGGTGTCAGATTCTGGATAATCTATATCCCTCTTATGGTCTGCATATGATGTACATAAACACAGCCTCACATATACTTCTAAAAATTTAAAGATGGGTGGGGCCACTGAAAGGGCTCAACAATTAACAGCACTGACTCCTCTTCCAGAGAACCTGGGATCAACTACCAGCAATTATATGGTGGCCCATCTCCAGTTCCAGGGGATCAGACAGACAGACAGACAGACAAGGATGGCATGACTGCCTGGTCTCTCTTTCTTTATTATCCTTTTTTAAAAATGTTTATTTGTTTATTTATGAATTTATTAGATATAAGTACATTGTAGCTGTCTTCAGACACTCTAAAAGAGGGTGTCAGATTCTGGAGAATCTAAATCCCTCTTATGGTCTGCATATTCGGTACATAAACACAGCCTTGCATATACTTCTAAATATTTAAAGATGGGTGGGGCCACTGAAAGGGCTCAACAATTAACAGCATTGTCTCCTCTTCCAGAGAACCTTGGATAAACTACCAGCAACTATATGGTGGCCCATCTCCAGTTCCAGGGTATCAGACAGACAGACGGACAGACAGAGATAAGGATGGAGGCCTGCCTGGTCTTTCTTTCTTTCTTATACTTTTAAAAAATGTTTATTTATTTATTTATTATTTATTTATTTATTTATTAGATATAAGTACACTGTAGCTGTCTTCAGACTCTCCAGAAAAGGGTGTCAGATTCTGGAGAATCTATATCCCTCTTATGGTCTGCATATGATGTACATAAACACAGCCTCACATATACTTCTAAAAATTTAAAGATGGTTGGGGCCACTGAAAGGGCTCAACAATTAACAGCATTGTCTTCTCTTCCAGAGGACCAGGGATCAACTACCAGCAACTATATTGTGGCCCATCTCCAGTTACAGGCGATCAGACAGACATATATACACACAGACAGACAAGGATTGCAGGCCTGCCTGGTTTTTCTTTCTTTCTTATACATTTTAAAAATGTTTATTTATTTATATATATATATTTATTCGATATAAGTACACTGTAGCTGTCTTCAGAAACTTCAGAAGAGGGTGTCATATTCTGGAGAATCTAAATCCCTCCTATGTTCTGCATATGATGTACATAAACACAGCCTCACATATATTTCTAAAAATTTAAAGAAGGGTGGGGCCACTCTAAAAGCTCAACAATTAACAGCATTGTCTCCTCTTCCAGAGTACCTGGGATCAACTACCAGCAACTATATAGTGGCCCATCTCCAGTTCCAGGGGATCAGACAGACAGACATACAGACAGTGATAAGGATGGCAGGCCTGCCTGGTCTTCTTTCTTTCTTATTCTTTTTTAAAAAATGTTTATTTATATATTTATTTATGTATTTATTAGATATATGTACACTGTAGCTGCTTTCAGACACTCCAGAAGAGGGTGTCAGATTCTGGAGAATCTAAATCCCTCTTATGGTCTGCATATGATGTACATAAACACAGCCTCACATATACTTCTAAAAATTTAAAGAAGGTTGGGGCCACTCTAAAAGCTCAACAATTAACAGCATTGTCTCCTCTTCCAGAGTACCTGGGATAAACTACCAGCAACTATATGGTGGCCCATCTCCAGTTCCAGGGGATCAGACAGACAGACATACAGACAGTGATAAGGATGGCAGGCCTGCCTGGTCTTTCTTTCTTTCTTTCTTATCCTTTTTTAAAAAATGTTTATTTATATATTTATTTATGTATTTATTAGATATATGTACACTGTAGCTGTCTTCAGACACTCCAGAAGAGGGTGTCAAATTCTGGAGAATCTAAATCCCTCTTATGGTCTGCATATGATGTACATAAACACAGCCTCGCATATACTTCTAAAAATTTAAAGATGGGTGGGGCCACTGAGAGGGCTCAACAATTAACAGCATTGTCTCCTCTTTCAGAGAACCTGGGATAAACTACCAGCACCTTATGGTGGCCCATCTCCAGTTCCAGAGGATCAGACAGACAGACAGACAGAGAGACAGAGATATGGATGGCAGGCCTGCCTGGTCTTTCTTTATTTCTTATACTTTTTAAAAAATGTTTATTTATTTATTTATTTATTTATTTATTTATGTATTTATTAGATATAAGTACATTGTAGCCGTCTTCAGACACTCCAGAAGAGGGTGTCAGATTCTACAGAATCTAAATCCCTCTTATGGTCTGAATATGATGTACATAAACACAGCCTCACATATACCTCTAAATATTTAAAAATAGGTGGGGCCACTGAAAGGACTCAACAATTAACAGCATTGTCTCCTCTTCCAGAGAACCTGGGATCAACTACCAGCACCTAAAAGGTGGCCCATCTCCAGTTCCAGGGGATCAGACAGACAGACAGACAGACAGAGATAAGGAGGGCAGACCTGCCTGGTTTTTCTTTCTTTCTTATCCTTTTAAAATAATGTTTATTTATTTATTTATTTATTTATTTATGTATTTATTAGATATAAGTACACTGTAGTTGTCTTCAGACACTCCAGAAGAGGGTGTCAGATTCTGGAGAATCTAAATCCCTCTTATGGTCTGCTTATGATGTACGTAAACACAGCCTAACATATACTTCTAAAAATTTAAAGATAGGTGGAGCCACTGAAAGGGCTCAACAATTAACAGCATTGTCTCTTCTTCCAGAGAACCTGGGATCAACTACCAGCACCTAAAAGGTGGCCCATCTCCATTTCCAGGGGATCAGACTGACAGACAGACTGACAGAGGTAAGGATGGAGGCCTGCCTGGTCTTTCTTTCTTTCTTATACTTTTAAAAAAATGTTTATTTATTTATTTATTTATTTATTTATTTATTAGATATAAGTACACTGTAGCTGTCTTCAGACACTCTAGAAGAGGGTGTCATCTTCTGGAGAATCTAAATCGCTCTTATGGTCTGCATATGATGTACATAAACACAGTCTCACATATACTTCTAAATATTTAAAGATGGGTTGGCCCACTGAAAGGGTTCAACAATTAACACCATTGTCTCCTCTTCCAGAGAACGTGGGATCAACTACCAGCAACTATGTGGTGGCCCATCTCAAGTTGCAGGGGATCAGACAGACAGACAGACAGACAGAGATAAGGATGGCAGGCCTGCCTGATTTTTCTTTCTTTCTTATCCTTTTTGAAATTGTTTATTTATTTATTTATTCATTTATTTATTTATTTATTTATTTATGTATTTATTAGATATAAATACACTGTAGCTGTCTTCAGACTCTCCAGAAGAGGGTGTCAGATTCTGGAGAATCTATATCCCTCTTATGGTCTGCATATGATGTACATAAACACAGCCTCACATATTCTTCTAAAAATTTAAAGATGTTTGGGGCCACTGAAAGGGCTCAACAATTAACAGCATTGTCTCCTCTTCCAGAGGACCTGGGATCAACTACCAGCAACTATATTGTGGCCCATCTCCAGTTCCAGGCGATCAGACAGACATACATACAGACAGACAGACAAGGATTGCAGGCCTGCCTGGTTTTTCTTTCTTCTTATACATTTTGAAAATGTTTATTTATTTATATATATATTTATTAGATATAAGTACACTGTAGCTGTCTTCAGACACTTCAGAAGAGGGTGTCATATTCTGGAGAATCTAAATCCCTCTTATGGACTGCATATGATGTACATAAACACAGCCTCACATATACTTCTAAAAATTTAAAGAAGGGTGGGGCCACTCTAAAAGCTCAACAATTAACAGCATTGTCTCCTCTTCCAGAGTACCTGGGATCAACTACCAGCAACTATATGGTGGCCCATCTCCAGTTCCAGAGGATCAGACAGACAGACATACAGACAGTGATAAGGATGGCAGGCCTGCCTGGTCTTTCTTTCTTTCTTATCCTTTTTAAAAAAATGTTTATTTATATATTTATTTATGTATTTATTAGATATAAGTACACTGTAGCTGTCTTCAGACACTCCAGAAGAGGGTGTCAGATTCTGGAGAATCTAAATCCCTCTTATGGTCTGTATATGATGTACATAAACAAAGCCTCACATATACTTCTAAAAATTTAAAGATGTGTAGGGCCACTGAGAGGGCTCAACAATTAACAGCATTGTCTCCTCTTTCAGAGAACCTGGGATAAACTACCAGCACCTTATGGTGGCCCATCTCCAGTTCCAGTGGATCAGACAGACAGACAGACAGACAGAGAGACAGAGATAAGGATGGCAGGTCTGCCTGGTCTTTCTTTATTTCTTATACTTTTAAAAAAATGTTTATTTATTTATTTATTTATTTATTTATTTATGTATTTATTAGATATAAGTACACTGTAGCCGTCTTCAGACACTCCAGAAGAGGGTGTCAGATTCTAGAGAATCTAAATCCCTCTTATGGTCTGAATATGATGTACATAAACACAGCCTCACATATACTTCTAAAAATTATAAATAGGTGGGGCCACTGAAAGGACTCAACAATTAACAGCATTGTCTCCTCTTCCAGAGAACCTGGGATCAACTACCAGCACCTAAAAGGTGGCCCATCTACAGTTCCAGGGGATCAGACAGACAGACAGACAGACAGTGATAAGGATGGCAGGCCTGCCTGGTCTATCTTTCTTTCTTATCCTTTTTAAAAAAAATGTTTATTTATTTATTTATTTATTTATTATTAGATATAAGTACACTGTAGCTGTTCAGACACTCCAGAAGAGGGTGTCAGATTCTGGAGAATCTAAATCCCTCTTATGGTCTGCATATGATGTACATAAACACAGCCTCACATATACTTCTAAAAATTAAAGAAGGGTGGGGCCACTCTAAAAGCTCAACAATTAACAGCATTGTCTCCTCTTCCAGAGTACCTGGGATCAACTACCAGCAACTATATGGTGGCCCATCTCCAGTTCCAGGGGATCAGACAGACAGACAGACTGACAGAGATAAGGATGGCAGGCCTGTCTGGTCTTTCTTTCTTTCTTATCCTTTTTAAAAAAATGTTTATTTATTTATTTATATTTTTATTAGATATAAGTACACTGTAGCCGTCTTCAGACACTCCAGAAGAAGGTGTCAGATTCTGGAGAATCTAAATTCCTCTTATGGTCTGCATATGATGTACATAAACACAGCCTCACATTTACTTCTTAAAATATAAAGGTGGGGGGGCCACTGAAAGGGCTCAGCAATTAACAGCATTGTCTCCTCTTTCAGTGAACCTGGGATAAACTACCAGCACCTTATGGTGGCCCATCTCCAGTTCCAGTGGATCAGACAGACAGACAGACAGACAGAGAGACAGAGATAAGAATGGCAGGCCTGCCTGGTCATTCTTTCTTTCTTATCCTTTTCAAAAAAATGTTTATTTATATATTTATTTATGTATTTATTAGATATAAGTACACTGTAGTTGTCTTCAGACACCCCAGAAGAGGGTGTCAGATTCTGGAGAAACTAAATCCCTCTTATGGTCTGCATATGATGTACATAAACACAGCCTCACATATACTTCTAAAAATTTAAAGATGTGTTGGGCCAATGAGAGGGCTCAACAAGTAACAGCATTGTCTCCTCTTTCAGTGAACCTGGGATAAACTACCAGCACTTTATGGTGGCCCATTTCCAGTTCCAGTGGATCAGACAGACAGACAGACAGACAGAGAGACAGAGATAAGGATGGCAGGCCTGCCTGGTCTTTCTTTATTTCTTATACTTTTTAAAAATTGTTTATTTATTTATTTATTTATTTATTTATTTATTTATTTATGTATTTATTAGATATAAGTACACTGTAGCCGTCTTCAGACACTCCAGAAGAGGGTGTCAGATTCTAGAGAATCTAAATCCCTCTTATGGTCTGAATATGATGTACATAAACACAGCCTCACATATACGTCTAAAAATTATAAATAGGTGGGGCCACTGAAAGGACTCAACAATTAACAGCATTGTCTCCTCTTCCAGAGAACCTGGGATCAACTACCAGCACCTAAAAGGTGGCCCATCTCCAGTTCCAGGGGATCAGACAGACAGACAGACAGACAGTGATAAGGATGGCAGGCCTGCCTGGTCTTTCTTTCTTTCTTATCCTTTATAAAAAAATGTTTATTTATATATTTATTTATGTATTTATTAGATATATGTACACTGTAGCTGCTTTCAGACACTCCAGAAGAGGGTGTCAGATTCTGGAGAATCTAAATCCCTCTTATGGTCTGCATATGATGTACATAAACACAGCCTCGCATATACTTCTAAAAATTTAAAGATGTGTGGGGCCACTGAGAGGGCTCAACAATTAACAGCATTGTCGCCTCTTTCAGAGAACCTGGGATAAACTACCAGCATCTTATGGTGGCCCATCTCCAGTTCCAGTGGATCAGACAGACAGACAGACAGACAGAGAGACAGAGATAAGGATGGCAGGCCTGCCTGGTCTTTCTTTATTTCTTATAATTTTTAAAAATTGTTTATTTATTTCTTTATTTATTTATTTATTAGATATAAGTACACTGTAGCCGTCTTCAGACACTCCAGAAGAGGGTGTCAGATTCTAGAGAATCTAAATCCCTCTTATGGTCTGAATATGATGTACATAAACACAGCCTCACATATACGTCTAAAAATTATAAATAGGTGGGGCCACTGAAAGGACTCAACAATTAACAGCATTGTCTCCTCTTCCAGAGAACCTGGGATCAACTACCAGCACCTAAAAGGTGGCCCATCTCCAGTTCCAGTGGATCAGACAGACAGACAGACAGACAGAGAGACAGAGATAAGGATGGCAGGCCTGCCTGGTCTTTCTTTATTTCTTATGCTTTTTAAAAATTGTTTATTTATTTATTTATTTATTTATTTATTTATTAGATATAAGTACACTGTAGCCGTCTTCAGACACTCCAGAAGAGGGTGTCAGATTCTAGAGAATCTAAATCCCTCTTATGGTCTGAATATGATGTACATAAACACAGCCTCACATATACGTCTAAAAATTATAAATAGGTGGGGCCACTGAAAGGACTCAACAATTAACAGCATTGTCTCCTCTTCCAGAGAACCTGGGATCAACTACCAGCACCTAAAAGGTGGCCCATCTCCAGTTCCAGGGGATCAGACAGACAGACAGACAGACAGTGATAAGGATGGCAGGCCTGCCTGGTCTTTCTTTCTTTCTTATCCTTTTTAAAAAAAAATGTTTATTTATTTATTTATTTATTTATTTATTTATTTATTTATTTATTATTAGATATAAGTACACTGTAGCTGTTCAGACACTCCAGAAGAGGGTGTCAGATTCTGGAGAATCTAAATCCCTCTTATGGTCTGCATATGATGTACATAAACACAGCCTCACATATAATTCTAAAAATTTAAAGAAGGGTTGGGCCACTCTAAAAGCTCAACAATTAACAGCATTGTCTCCTCTTCCAGAGTACCTGGGATCAGCTACTAGCGACTATATGGTGGCCCATCTCCAGTTCCAGGGGATCAGACAGACAGACATACAGACAGTGATAAGGATGGCAGGCCTGCCTGGTCATTCTTTCTTTCTTATCCTTTTCAAAAAAATGTTTATTTATATATTTATTTATGTATTTATTAGATATAAGTACACTGTAGCTGTCTTCAGACACCCCAGAAGAGGGTGTCAGATTCTGGAGAATCTAAATCCCTCTTACGGTCTGCATATGATGTACATAAACACAGCCTCACATATACTTCCAAAAATTTAAAGATGTTTGGTGCCAATGAGTGGGCTCAACAAGTAACAGCATTGTCTCCTCTTTCAGAGAACCTGGGATAAACTACCAGCACCTTATGGTGGCCCATCTCCAGTTCCAGGGGATCAGACAGACAGAGAGACAGACAGTGATAAGGATGGCAGGCCTGCCTGGTCTTTCTTTCTTATCCTTTTTTTAAAAAAATGTTTATTTATTTATTTATTTATTTATTTATTTATTTATTTTTTATTAGATATAAGTACACTGTAGCTGTTCAGACACTCCAGAAGAGAGTGTCATATTCTGGAGAATCTAAATCCCACTTATGGTATGCATATGATGTACATAAACACAGCCTCACATATACTTCTAAAAATTTAAAGAAGGGTGGGGCCACTCTAAAAGCTCAACAATTAACAGCATTGTCTCCTCTTCCAGAGTACCTGGGATCAACTACCAGCACCTAAAAGGTGGCCCATCTCCAGTTCCAGTGGATCAGACAGATAGACAGACAGACAGAGAGACAGAGATAAGGATGGCAGGCCTGCCTGGTCTTTCTTTATTTCTTATAATTTTTAAAAATTGTTTATTTATTTATTTATTTATTTATTTATTTATTTATTTATGTATTTATTAGATATAAGTACACTGTAGCCGTCTTCAGACACTCCAGAAGAGGGTGTCAGATTCTAGAGAATCTAAATCCCTCTTATGGTCTGAATATGATGTACATAAACACAGCCTCACATATACTTCTAAAAATTATAAATACGTGGGGCCACTGAAAGGACTCAACAATTAACAGCATTGTCTCCTCTTCCAGAGAACCTGGGATCAACTACCAGCACCTAAAAGGTGGCCCATCTCCAGTTCCAGGGGATCAGACAGACAGACAGACAGACAGTGATAAGGATGGCAGGCCTGCCTGGTCTTTCTTTCTTTCTTATCCTTTTTAAAAAAATGTTTATTTATATATTTATTTATGTATTTATTAGATATATGTACACTGTAGCTGCTTTCAGACACTCCAGAAGAGGGTGTCAGATTCTGGAGAATCTAAATCCCTCTTATGGTCTGCATATGATGTACATAAACACAGCCTCACATATACTTCTAAAAATTTAAAGAAGGGTGGGGCCACTCTAAAAGCTCAACAATTAATAGCATTGTCTCCTCTTCCAGAGTACCTGGGATCAACTACCAGCAACTATATGGTGGCCCATCTCCAGTTCCAGGGCATCAGACAGAGAGACATACAGACAGTGATAAGGATGGCAGGCCTGCCTGGTCTTTCTTTCTTTCTTATCCTTTTTAAAAAAATGTTTATTTATATATTTATTTATATATTTATTAGATATATGTACACTGTAGCTGCTTTCAGACACTCCAGAAGAGGGTGTCAGATTCTGGAGAATCTAAATCCCTCTTATGGTCTGCATATGATGTACATAAACACAGCCTCACATATACTTCTAAAAATTTAAAGATGTGTGGGGCCACTGAGAGGGCTCAACAATTAACAGCATTGTCGCCTCTTTCAGAGAACCTGGGATAAACTACCAGCACCTTATGGTGGCCCATCTCCAGTTCCAGTGGATCAGATAGACAGACAGACAGAGAGACAGAGATAAGGATGGCAGGCCTGCCTGGTCTTTCTTTATTTCTTATACTTTTTAAAAAGTGTTTATTTATTTCTTTATTTATTTATTTATTAGATATAAGTACACTGTAGCCGTCTTCAGACACTCCAGAAGAGGGTGTCAGATTCTAGAGAATCTAAATCCCTCTTATGGTCTGCATATGATGTACATAAACACATCCTCACATATACTTCTAAAAATTTAAAGAAGGGTGGGGCCACTCTAAAAGCTCAACAATTAACAGCATTGTCTCCTCTTCCAGAGTACCTGGGATCAACTACCAGCAACTATATGGTGGCCCATCTCCAGTTCCAGGGGATCAGGCAGACAGACATACAGACAGTGATAAGGATGGCAGGCCTGCCTGGTCTTTCTTTCTTTCTTATCCTTTTAAAAAAATGTTTATTTATATATTTATATACGTATTTATTAGATATATGTACACTGTAGCTGTCTTCAGACATTCCAGAAGAGGGTGTCAGATTCTGGAGAATCTAAATCCCTCTTATGGTCTGCATATTCGGTACATAAATACAGCCTCGCATATACTTCTAAAAATTTAAAGATGTGTGGGGCCACTGAGAGGGCTCAACAATTAACAGCATTGTCTCCTCTTTCAGAGAACCTGGGATAAACTACCAGCACCTTATGGTGGCCCATCTCCAGTTCCAGGGGAACAGACAGACAGACAGACAGAGAGACAGAGATATGGATGGCAGGCCTGCCTGGTCTTTCTTTATTTCTTATATTTTAAAAAAATGTTTATATTTTATTTATTTATTTATTTATTTATTTATTTATTTATTTATTTATGTATTTATTAGATATAAGTACACTGTAGCCGTCTTCAGACACTCCAGAAGAGGGTGTCAGATTCTAGAGAATCTAAATCCCTCTTATGGTCTGAATATGATGTACATAAACACAGCCTCACATATACTTCTAAAAATTATAAATAGGTGGGGCCACTGAAAGGACTCAACAATTAACAGCATTGTCGCCTCTTTCAGAGAACCTGGGATAAACTACCAGCATCTTATGGTGGCCCATCTCCAGTTCCAGTGGATCAGACAGACAGACAGACAGACAGAGAGACAGAGATAAGGATGGCAGGCCTGCCTGGTCTTTCTTTATTTCTTATAATTTTTAAAAATTGTTTATTTATTTCTTTATTTATTTATTTATTAGATATAAGTACACTGTAGCCGTCTTCAGACACTCCAGAAGAGGGTGTCAGATTCTAGAGAATCTAAATCCCTCTTATGGTCTGAATATGATGTACATAAACACAGCCTCACATATACGTCTAAAAATTATAAATAGGTGGGGCCACTGAAAGGACTCAACAATTAACAGCATTGTCTCCTCTTCCAGAGAACCTGGGATCAACTACCAGCACCTAAAAGGTGGCCCATCTCCAGTTCCAGTGGATCAGACAGACAGACAGACAGACAGAGAGACAGAGATAAGGATGGCAGGCCTGCCTGGTCTTTCTTTATTTCTTATGCTTTTTAAAAATTGTTTATTTATTTATTTATTTATTTATTTATTTATTTATTAGATATAAGTACACTGTAGCCGTCTTCAGACACTCCAGAAGAGGGTGTCAGATTCTAGAGAATCTAAATCCCTCTTATGGTCTGAATATGATGTACATAAACACAGCCTCACATATACGTCTAAAAATTATAAATAGGTGGGGCCACTGAAAGGACTCAACAATTAACAGCATTGTCTCCTCTTCCAGAGAACCTGGGATCAACTACCAGCACCTAAAAGGTGGCCCATCTCCAGTTCCAGGGGATTAGACAGACAGACAGACAGACAGTGATAAGGATGGCAGGCCTGCCTGGTCTTTCTTTCTTTCTTATCCTTTTTAAAAAAAAATGTTTATTTATTTATTTATTTATTTATTTATTTATTTATTTATTATTAGATATAAGTACACTGTAGCTGTTCAGACACTCCAGAAGAGGGTGTCAGATTCTGGAGAATCTAAATCCCTCTTATGGTCTGCATATGATGTACATAAACACAGCCTCACATATAATTCTAAAAATTTAAAGAAGGGTTGGGCCACTCTAAAAGCTCAACAATTAACAGCATTGTCTCCTCTTCCAGAGTACCTGGGATCAGCTACTAGCGACTATATGGTGGCCCATCTCCAGTTCCAGGGGATCAGACAGACAGACATACAGACAGTGATAAGGATGGCAGGCCTGCCTGGTCATTCTTTCTTTCTTATCCTTTTCAAAAAAATGTTTATTTATATATTTATTTATGTATTTATTAGATATAAGTACACTGTAGCTGTCTTCAGACACCCCAGAAGAGGGTGTCAGATTCTGGAGAATCTAAATCCCTCTTACGGTCTGCATATGATGTACATAAACACAGCCTCACATATACTTCCAAAAATTTAAAGATGTTTGGTGCCAATGAGTGGGCTCAACAAGTAACAGCATTGTCTCCTCTTTCAGAGAACCTGGGATAAACTACCAGCACCTTATGGTGGCCCATCTCCAGTTCCAGGGGATCAGACAGACAGAGAGACAGACAGTGATAAGGATGGCAGGCCTGCCTGGTCTTTCTTTCTTATCCTTTTTTTAAAAAAATGTTTATTTATTTATTTATTTATTTATTTATTTATTTTTTATTAGATATAAGTACACTGTAGCTGTTCAGACACTCCAGAAGAGAGTGTCATATTC
The DNA here is from genome assembly GCF_978045245.1 of Mus caroli. Classification (NCBI taxonomy): domain Eukaryota; kingdom Metazoa; phylum Chordata; class Mammalia; order Rodentia; family Muridae; genus Mus; species Mus caroli. The sequence continues at coordinate 124,062 of NW_028227500.1, read as the reverse complement.
TGGAGAATCTAAATCCCACTTATGGTATGCATATGATGTACATAAACACAGCCTCACATATACTTCTAAAAATTTAAAGAAGGGTGGGGCCACTCTAAAAGCTCAACAATTAACAGCATTGTCTCCTCTTCCAGAGTACCTGGGATCAACTACCAGCACCTAAAAGGTGGCCCATCTCCAGTTCCAGTGGATCAGACAGATAGACAGACAGACAGAGAGACAGAGATAAGGATGGCAGGCCTGCCTGGTCTTTCTTTATTTCTTATAATTTTTAAAAATTGTTTATTTATTTATTTATTTATTTATTTATTTATGTATTTATTAGATATAAGTACACTGTAGCCGTCTTCAGACACTCCAGAAGAGGGTGTCAGATTCTAGAGAATCTAAATCCCTCTTATGGTCTGAATATGATGTACATAAACACAGCCTCACATATACTTCTAAAAATTATAAATACGTGGGGCCACTGAAAGGACTCAACAATTAACAGCATTGTCTCCTCTTCCAGAGAACCTGGGATCAACTACCAGCACCTAAAAGGTGGCCCATCTCCAGTTCCAGGGGATCAGACAGACAGACAGACAGACAGTGATAAGGATGGCAGGCCTGCCTGGTCTTTCTTTCTTTCTTATCCTTTTAAAAAAAATGTTTATTTATATATTTATTTATGTATTTATTAGATATATGTACACTGTAGCTGCTTTCAGACACTCCAGAAGAGGGTGTCAGATTCTGGAGAATCTAAATCCCTCTTATGGTCTGCATATGATGTACATAAACACAGCCTCACATATACTTCTAAAAATTTAAAGAAGGGTGGGGCCACTCTAAAAGCTCAACAATTAATAGCATTGTCTCCTCTTCCAGAGTACCTGGGATCAACTACCAGCAACTATATGGTGGCCCATCTCCAGTTCCAGGGCATCAGACAGAGAGACATACAGACAGTGATAAGGATGGCAGGCCTGCCTGGTCTTTCTTTCTTTCTTATCCTTTTTAAAAAAATGTTTATTTATATATTTATTTATATATTTATTAGATATATGTACACTGTAGCTGCTTTCAGACACTCCAGAAGAGGGTGTCAGATTCTGGAGAATCTAAATCCCTCTTATGGTCTGCATATGATGTACATAAACACAGCCTCACATATACTTCTAAAAATTTAAAGATGTGTGGGGCCACTGAGAGGGCTCAACAATTAACAGCATTGTCGCCTCTTTCAGAGAACCTGGGATAAACTACCAGCACCTTATGGTGGCCCATCTCCAGTTCCAGTGGATCAGATAGACAGACAGACAGAGAGACAGAGATAAGGATGGCAGGCCTGCCTGGTCTTTCTTTATTTCTTATACTTTTTAAAAAGTGTTTATTTATTTCTTTATTTATTTATTTATTAGATATAAGTACACTGTAGCCGTCTTCAGACACTCCAGAAGAGGGTGTCAGATTCTAGAGAATCTAAATCCCTCTTATGGTCTGCATATGATGTACATAAACACATCCTCACATATACTTCTAAAAATTTAAAGAAGGGTGGGGCCACTCTAAAAGCTCAACAATTAACAGCATTGTCTCCTCTTCCAGAGTACCTGGGATCAACTACCAGCAACTATATGGTGGCCCATCTCCAGTTCCAGGGGATCAGGCAGACAGACATACAGACAGTGATAAGGATGGCAGGCCTGCCTGGTCTTTCTTTCTTTCTTATCCTTTTAAAAAAATGTTTATTTATATATTTATATACGTATTTATTAGATATATGTACACTGTAGCTGTCTTCAGACATTCCAGAAGAGGGTGTCAGATTCTGGAGAATCTAAATCCCTCTTATGGTCTGCATATTCGGTACATAAATACAGCCTCGCATATACTTCTAAAAATTTAAAGATGTGTGGGGCCACTGAGAGGGCTCAACAATTAACAGCATTGTCTCCTCTTTCAGAGAACCTGGGATAAACTACCAGCACCTTATGGTGGCCCATCTCCAGTTCCAGGGGAACAGACAGACAGACAGACAGAGAGACAGAGATATGGATGGCAGGCCTGCCTGGTCTTTCTTTATTTCTTATATTTTAAAAAAATGTTTATATTTTATTTATTTATTTATTTATTTATTTATTTATTTATGTATTTATTAGATATAAGTACACTGTAGCCGTCTTCAGACACTCCAGAAGAGGGTGTCAGATTCTAGAGAATCTAAATCCCTCTTATGGTCTGAATATGATGTACATAAACACAGCCTCACATATACTTCTAAAAATTATAAATAGGTGGGGCCACTGAAAGGACTCAACAATTAACAGCATTGTCTCCTCTTCCAGAGAACCTGGGATCAACTACCAGCACCTAAAAGGTGGCCCATCTCCAGTTCCAGGGGATCAGACAGAAAGACAGACAGACAGTGATAAGGATGGCAGGCCTGCCTGGTCTTTCTTTCTTTCTTATCCTTTTTTTAAAAAAATGTTCGTTTATTTATTTATTTATTTATTTATTTATTTATTATTAGATATAAGTACACTGTAGCTGTTCAGACACTCCAGAAGAGGGTGTCAGATTTTGGAGAATCTAAATCCCTCTTATGGTCTGCATATGATGTACATAAACACAGCCTCGCATATACTTCTAAAAATTTAAAGATGTGTGGGGCCACTGAGAGGGCTCAACAATTAACAGCATTGTCTCCTCTTCCAGAGTACCTGGGATCAACTACCAGCAACTATATGGTGGCCCATCTCCAGTTCCAGGGGATCAGACAGACAGACATACAGACAGTGATAAGGATGGCAGGCCTGCCTGGTCTTTCTTTCTTTCTTATCCTTTTTAAAAAAATGTTTATTTATATATTTATTTATGTATTTATTAGATATATGTACACTGTAGCTGCATTCAGACACTCCAGAAGAGGGTGTCAGATTCTGGAGAATCTAAATCCCTCTTATGGTCTGCATATGATGTACATAAACACAGCCTCGCATATACTTCTAAAAATTTAAAGATGTGTGGGGCCACTGAGAGGGCTCAACAATTAACAGCATTGTCTCCTCTTTCAGAGAACCTGGGATAAACTACCAGCACCTTATGGTGGGCCATCTCCAGTTCCAGTGGATCAGACAGACAGACAGACAGACAGAGAGACAGAGATAAGGATGGCAGGCCTGCCTGGTCTTTCTTTATTTCTTATAATTTTTAAAAATTGTTTATTTATTTATTTATTTATTTATTTATGTATTTATTAGATATAAGTACACTGTAGCCGTCTTCAGACACTCCAGAAGAGGGTGTCAGATTCTAGAGAATCTAAATCCCTCTTATGGTCTGAATATGATGTACATAAACACAGCCTCACATATACTTCTAAAAATTATAAATACGTGGGGCCACTGAAAGGACTCAACAATTAACAGCATTGTCTCCTCTTCCAGAGAACCTGGGATCAACTACCAGCACCTAAAAGGTGGCCCATCTCCAGTTCCAGGGGATCAGACAGACAGACAGACAGACAGTGATAAGGATGGCAGGCCTGCCTGGTCTTTCTTTCTTTCTTATCCTTTTTAAAAAAATGTTTATTTATATATTTATTTATGTATTTATTAGATATATGTACACTGTAGCTGCTTTCAGACACTCCAGAAGAGGGTGTCAGATTCTGGAGAATCTAAATCCCTCTTATGGTCTGCATATGATGTACATAAACACAGCCTCACATATACTTCTAAAAATTTAAAGAAGGGTGGGGCCACTCTAAAAGCTCAACAATTAATAGCATTGTCTCCTCTTCCAGAGTACCTGGGATCAACTACCAGCAACTATATGGTGGCCCATCTCCAGTTCCAGGGCATCAGACAGAGAGACATACAGACAGTGATAAGGATGGCAGGCCTGCCTGGTCTTTCTTTCTTTCTTATCCTTTTTAAAAAATGTTTATTTATATATTTATTTATATATTTATTAGATATATGTACACTGTAGCTGCTTTCAGACACTCCAGAAGAGGGTGTCAGATTCTGGAGAATCTAAATCCCTCTTATGGTCTGCATATGATGTACATAAACACAGCCTCACATATACTTCTAAAAATTTAAAGATGTGTGGGGCCACTGAGAGGGCTCAACAATTAACAGCATTGTCGCCTCTTTCAGAGAACCTGGGATAAACTACCAGCACCTTATGGTGGCCCATCTCCAGTTCCAGTGGATCAGATAGACAGACAGACAGAGAGACAGAGATAAGGATGGCAGGCCTGCCTGGTCTTTCTTTATTTCTTATACTTTTTAAAAAGTGTTTATTTATTTATTTATTTATTAGATATAAGTACACTGTAGCCGTCTTCAGACACTCCAGAAGAGGGTGTCAGATTCTAGAGAATCTAAATCCCTCTTATGGTCTGCATATGATGTACATAAACACATCCTCACATATACTTCTAAAAATTTAAAGAAGGGTGGGGCCACTCTAAAAGCTCAACAATTAACAGCATTGTCTCCTCTTCCAGAGTACCTGGGATCAACTACCAGCAACTATATGGTGGCCCATCTCCAGTTCCAGGGGATCAGGCAGACAGACATACAGACAGTGATAAGGATGGCAGGCCTGCCTGGTCTTTCTTTCTTTCTTATCCTTTTAAAAAAATGTTTATTTATATATTTATATACGTATTTATTAGATATATGTACACTGTAGCTGTCTTCAGACATTCCAGAAGAGGGTGTCAGATTCTGGAGAATCTAAATCCCTCTTATGGTCTGCATATTCGGTACATAAATACAGCCTCGCATATACTTCTAAAAATTTAAAGATGTGTGGGGCCACTGAGAGGGCTCAACAATTAACAGCATTGTCTCCTCTTTCAGAGAACCTGGGATAAACTACCAGCACCTTATGGTGGCCCATCTCCAGTTCCAGGGGAACAGACAGACAGACAGACAGAGAGACAGAGATATGGATGGCAGGCCTGCCTGGTCTTTCTTTATTTCTTATATTTTAAAAAAATGTTTATATTTTATTTATTTATTTATTTATTTATTTATTTATTTATGTATTTACTAGATATAAGTACACTGTAGCCGTCTTCAGACACTCCAGAAGAGGGTGTCAGATTCTAGAGAATCTAAATCCCTCTTATGGTCTGAATATGATGTACATAAACACAGCCTCACATATACTTCTAAAAATTATAAATAGGTGGGGCCACTGAAAGGACTCAACAATTAACAGCATTGTCTCCTCTTCCAGAGAACCTGGGATCAACTACCAGCACCTAAAAGGTGGCCCATCTCCAGTTCCAGGGGATCAGACAGAAAGACAGACAGACAGTGATAAGGATGGCAGGCCTGCCTGGTCTTTCTTTCTTTCTTATCCTTTTTTTAAAAAAATGTTCGTTTATTTATTTATTTATTTATTTATTTATTATTAGATATAAGTACACTGTAGCTGTTCAGACACTCCAGAAGAGGGTGTCAGATTTTGGAGAATCTAAATCCCTCTTATGGTCTGCATATGATGTACATAAACACAGCCTCGCATATACTTCTAAAAATTTAAAGATGTGTGGGGCCACTGAGAGGGCTCAACAATTAACAGCATTGTCTCCTCTTCCAGAGTACCTGGGATCAACTACCAGCAACTATATGGTGGCCCATCTCCAGTTCCAGGGGATCAGACAGACAGACATACAGACAGTGATAAGGATGGCAGGCCTGCCTGGTCTTTCTTTCTTTCTTATCCTTTTTAAAAAAATGTTTATTTATATATTTATTTATGTATTTATTAGATATATGTACACTGTAGCTGCATTCAGACACTCCAGAAGAGGGTGTCAGATTCTGGAGAATCTAAATCCCTCTTATGGTCTGCATATGATGTACATAAACACAGCCTCGCATATACTTCTAAAAATTTAAAGATGTGTGGGGCCACTGAGAGGGCTCAACAATTAACAGCATTGTCTCCTCTTTCAGAGAACCTGGGATAAACTACCAGCACCTTATGGTGGGCCATCTCCAGTTCCAGTGGATCAGACAGACAGACAGACAGACAGAGAGACAGAGATAAGGATGGCAGGCCTGCCTGGTCTTTCTTTATTTCTTATAATTTTTAAAAATTGTTTATTTATTTATTTATTTATTTATTTATGTATTTATTAGATATAAGTACACTGTAGCCGTCTTCAGACACTCCAGAAGAGGGTGTCAGATTCTAGAGAATCTAAATCCCTCTTATGGTCTGAATATGATGTACATAAACACAGCCTCACATATACTTCTAAAAATTATAAATACGTGGGGCCACTGAAAGGACTCAACAATTAACAGCATTGTCTCCTCTTCCAGAGAACCTGGGATCAACTACCAGCACCTAAAAGGTGGCCCATCTCCAGTTCCAGGGGATCAGACAGACAGACAGACAGACAGTGATAAGGATGGCAGGCCTGCCTGGTCTTTCTTTCTTTCTTATCCTTTTTAAAAAAATGTTTATTTATATATTTATTTATGTATTTATTAGATATATGTACACTGTAGCTGCTTTCAGACACTCCAGAAGAGGGTGTCAGATTCTGGAGAATCTAAATCCCTCTTATGGTCTGCATATGATGTACATAAACACAGCCTCACATATACTTCTAAAAATTTAAAGAAGGGTGGGGCCACTCTAAAAGCTCAACAATTAATAGCATTGTCTCCTCTTCCAGAGTACCTGGGATCAACTACCAGCAACTATATGGTGGCCCATCTCCAGTTCCAGGGCATCAGACAGAGAGACATACAGACAGTGATAAGGATGGCAGGCCTGCCTGGTCTTTCTTTCTTTCTTATCCTTTTTAAAAAAATGTTTATTTATATATTTATTTATATATTTATTAGATATATGTACACTGTAGCTGCTTTCAGACACTCCAGAAGAGGGTGTCAGATTCTGGAGAATCTAAATCCCTCTTATGGTCTGCATATGATGTACATAAACACAGCCTCACATATACTTCTAAAAATTTAAAGATGTGTGGGGCCACTGAGAGGGCTCAACAATTAACAGCATTGTCGCCTCTTTCAGAGAACCTGGGATAAACTACCAGCACCTTATGGTGGCCCATCTCCAGTTCCAGTGGATCAGATAGACAGACAGACAGAGAGACAGAGATAAGGATGGCAGGCCTGCCTGGTCTTTCTTTATTTCTTATACTTTTTAAAAAGTGTTTATTTATTTCTTTATTTATTTATTTATTAGATATAAGTACACTGTAGCCGTCTTCAGACACTCCAGAAGAGGGTGTCAGATTCTAGAGAATCTAAATCCCTCTTATGGTCTGCATATGATGTACATAAACACATCCTCACATATACTTCTAAAAATTTAAAGAAGGGTGGGGCCACTCTAAAAGCTCAACAATTAACAGCATTGTCTCCTCTTCCAGAGTACCTGGGATCAACTACCAGCAACTATATGGTGGCCCATCTCCAGTTCCAGGGGATCAGGCAGACAGACATACAGACAGTGATAAGGATGGCAGGCCTGCCTGGTCTTTCTTTCTTTCTTATCCTTTTAAAAAAATGTTTATTTATATATTTATATACGTATTTATTAGATATATGTACACTGTAGCTGTCTTCAGACATTCCAGAAGAGGGTGTCAGATTCTGGAGAATCTAAATCCCTCTTATGGTCTGCATATTCGGTACATAAATACAGCCTCGCATATACTTCTAAAAATTTAAAGATGTGTGGGGCCACTGAGAGGGCTCAACAATTAACAGCATTGTCTCCTCTTTCAGAGAACCTGGGATAAACTACCAGCACCTTATGGTGGCCCATCTCCAGTTCCAGGGGAACAGACAGACAGACAGACAGAGAGACAGAGATATGGATGGCAGGCCTGCCTGGTCTTTCTTTATTTCTTATATTTTAAAAAAATGTTTATATTTTATTTATTTATTTATTTATTTATTTATTTATGTATTTATTAGATATAAGTACACTGTAGCCGTCTTCAGACACTCCAGAAGAGGGTGTCAGATTCTAGAGAATCTAAATCCCTCTTATGGTCTGAATATGATGTACATAAACACAGCCTCACATATACTTCTAAAAATTATAAATAGGTGGGGCCACTGAAAGAACTCAACAATTAACAGCATTGTCTCCTCTTCCAGAGAACCTGGGATCATCTACCAGCACCTAAAAGGTGGCCCATCTCCAGTTCCAGGGGATCAGACAGAAAGACAGACAGACAGTGATAAGGATGGCAGGCCTGCCTGGTCTTTCTTTCTTTCTTATCCTTTTTTTAAAAAAATGTTCGTTTATTTATTTATTTATTTATTTATTTATTATTAGATATAAGTACACTGTAGCTGTTCAGACACTCCAGAAGAGGGTGTCAGATTTTGGAGAATCTAAATCCCTCTTATGGTCTGCATATGATGTACATAAACACAGCCTCGCATATACTTCTAAAAATTTAAAGATGTGTGGGGCCACTGAGAGGGCTCAACAATTAACAGCATTGTCTCCTCTTCCAGAGTACCTGGGATCAACTACCAGCAACTATATGGTGGCCCATCTCCAGTTCCAGGGGATCAGACAGACAGACATACAGACAGTGATAAGGATGGCAGGCCTGCCTGGTCTTTCTTTCTTTCTTATCCTTTTTAAAAAAATGTTTATTTATATATTTATTTATGTATTTATTAGATATATGTACACTGTAGCTGCATTCAGACACTCCAGAAGAGGGTGTCAGATTCTGGAGAATCTAAATCCCTCTTATGGTCTGCATATGATGTACATAAACACAGCCTCGCATATACTTCTAAAAATTTAAAGATGTGTGGGGCCACTGAGAGGGCTCAACAATTAACAGCATTGTCTCCTCTTTCAGAGAACCTGGGATAAACTACCAGCACCTTATGGTGGGCCATCTCCAGTTCCAGTGGATCAGACAGACAGACAGACAGACAGAGAGACAGAGATAAGGATGGCAGGCCTGCCTGGTCTTTCTTTATTTCTTATAATTTTTAAAAATTGTTTATTTATTTATTTATTTATTTATTTATGTATTTATTAGATATAAGTACACTGTAGCCGTCTTCAGACACTCCAGAAGAGGGTGTCAGATTCTAGAGAATCTAAATCCCTCTTATGGTCTGAATATGATGTACATAAACACAGCCTCACATATACTTCTAAAAATTATAAATACGTGGGGCCACTGAAAGGACTCAACAATTAACAGCATTGTCTCCTCTTCCAGAGAACTTGGGATCAACTACCAGCACCTAAAAGGTGGCCCATCTCCAGTTCCAGGGGATCAGACAGACAGACAGACAGACAGTGATAAGGATGGCAGGCCTGCCTGGTCTTTCTTTCTTTCTTATCCTTTTTAAAAAAATGTTTATTTATATATTTATTTATGTATTTATTAGATATATGTACACTGTAGCTGCTTTCAGACACTCCAGAAGAGGGTGTCAGATTCTGGAGAATCTAAATCCCTCTTATGGTCTGCATATGATGTACATAAACACAGCCTCACATATACTTCTAAAAATTTAAAGAAGGGTGGGGCCACTCTAAAAGCTCAACAATTAATAGCATTGTCTCCTCTTCCAGAGTACCTGGGATCAACTACCAGCAACTATATGGTGGCCCATCTCCAGTTCCAGGGCATCAGACAGAGAGACATACAGACAGTGATAAGGATGGCAGGCCTGCCTGGTCTTTCTTTCTTTCTTATCCTTTTTAAAAAAATGTTTATTTATATATTTATTTATATATTTATTAGATATATGTACACTGTAGCTGCTTTCAGACACTCCAGAAGAGGGTGTCAGATTCTGGAGAATCTAAATCCCTCTTATGGTCTGCATATGATGTACATAAACACAGCCTCACATATACTTCTAAAAATTTAAAGATGTGTGGGGCCACTGAGAGGGCTCAACAATTAACAGCATTGTCGCCTCTTTCAGAGAACCTGGGATAAACTACCAGCACCTTATGGTGGCCCATCTCCAGTTCCAGTGGATCAGATAGACAGACAGACAGAGAGACAGAGATAAGGATGGCAGGCCTGCCTGGTCTTTCTTTATTTCTTATACTTTTTAAAAAGTGTTTATTTATTTATTTATTTATTTATTTATTAGATATAAGTACACTGTAGCCGTCTTCAGACACTCCAGAAGAGGGTGTCAGATTCTAGAGAATCTAAATCCCTCTTATGGTCTGCATATGATGTACATAAACACATCCTCACATATACTTCTAAAAATTTAAAGAAGGGTGGGGCCACTCTAAAAGCTCAACAATTAACAGCATTGTCTCCTCTTCCAGAGTACCTGGGATCAACTACCAGCAACTATATGGTGGCCCATCTCCAGTTCCAGGGGATCAGGCAGACAGACATACAGACAGTGATAAGGATGGCAGGCCTGCCTGGTCTTTCTTTCTTTCTTATCCTTTTAAAAAAATGTTTATTTATATATTTATATACGTATTTATTAGATATATGTACACTGTAGCTGTCTTCAGACATTCCAGAAGAGGGTGTCAGATTCTGGAGAATCTAAATCCCTCTTATGGTCTGCATATTCGGTACATAAATACAGCCTCGCATATACTTCTAAAAATTTAAAGATGTGTGGGGCCACTGAGAGGGCTCAACAATTAACAGCATTGTCTCCTCTTTCAGAGAACCTGGGATAAACTACCAGCACCTTATGGTGGCCCATCTCCAGTTCCAGGGGAACAGACAGACAGACAGACAGAGAGACAGAGATATGGATGGCAGGCCTGCCTGGTCTTTCTTTATTTCTTATATTTTAAAAAAATGTTTATATTTTATTTATTTATTTATTTATTTATTTATTTATTTATTTATGTATTTATTAGATATAAGTACACTGTAGCCGTCTTCAGACACTCCAGAAGAGGGTGTCAGATTCTAGAGAATCTAAATCCCTCTTATGGTCTGAATATGATGTACATAAACACAGCCTCACATATACTTCTAAAAATTATAAATAGGTGGGGCCACTGAAAGGACTCAACAATTAACAGCATTGTCTCCTCTTCCAGAGAACCTGGGATCAACTACCAGCACCTAAAAGGTGGCCCATCTCCAGTTCCAGGGGATCAGACAGAAAGACAGACAGACAGTGATAAGGATGGCAGGCCTGCCTGGTCTTTCTTTCTTTCTTATCCTTTTTTTAAAAAAATGTTCGTTTATTTATTTATTTATTTATTTATTTATTTATTTATTTATTTATTATTAGATATAAGTACACTGTAGCTGTTCAGACACTCCAGAAGAGGGTGTCAGATTTTGGAGAATCTAAATCCCTCTTATGGTCTGCATATGATGTACATAAACACAGCCTCGCATATACTTCTAAAAATTTAAAGATGTGTGGGGCCACTGAGAGGGCTCAACAATTAACAGCATTGTCTCCTCTTCCAGAGTACCTGGGATCAACTACCAGCAACTATATGGTGGCCCATCTCCAGTTCCAGGGGATCAGACAGACAGACATACAGACAGTGATAAGGATGGCAGGCCTGCCTGGTCTTTCTTTCTTTCTTATCCTTTTTAAAAAAATGTTTATTTATATATTTATTTATGTATTTATTAGATATATGTACACTGTAGCTGCATTCAGACACTCCAGAAGAGGGTGTCAGATTCTGGAGAATCTAAATCCCTCTTATGGTCTGCATATGATGTACATAAACACAGCCTCGCATATACTTCTAAAAATTTAAAGATGTGTGGGGCCACTGAGAGGGCTCAACAATTAACAGCATTGTCTCCTCTTTCAGAGAACCTGGGATAAACTACCAGCACCTTATGGTGGGCCATCTCCAGTTCCAGTGGATCAGACAGACAGACAGACAGACAGAGAGACAGAGATAAGGATGGCAGGCCTGCCTGGTCTTTCTTTATTTCTTATACTTTTTAAAAAATGTTAATTTATTTATTTATTTATTTATTTATTTATTTATTTATTAGATATAAGTACACTGTAGCCGTCTTCAGACACTCCAGAAGAGGGTGTCAGATTCTAGAGAATCTAAATCCCTCTTATGGTCTGAATATGATGTACATAAACACAGCCTCACATATACTTCTAAAAATTATAAATAGGTGGGGCCACTGAAAGGACTCAACAATTAACAGCATTGTCTCCTCTTCCAGAGAAACTGGGATCAACTACCAGCACCTAAAAGGTGGCCCATCTCCAGTTCCAGGGGATCAGACAGACAGGAAGACAGACAGACATGGTGGCAGGCCTGCCTGGTCTTTCTTTCTTTCTTATACTTTTTAAAAAATGTTTATTTATTTATTTATTTATGATTAGATATAAGTACACTGAAGCTGTCTTCAGACACTCTAGAAGAGGGTGTCATATTCTGGAGAATCTAAATCCCTCTTATGGTCTGCATATGATGTACATAAACACGGCCTCACATATACTTCTAAAAATTTAAAGATGTGTGGGCCCACTGAAAGGGCTCAACAATTAAAAGCATTGTCTCCTTTTCCAGAGAACCTGGGATCAACTACAAGCAACTCTTTGGTGGCCCATCTCCAGTTCCAGAGGATCAGACAGACAGACAGACAGACAGAGATAAGGATGGCAGTCCTGCCTGGTCTTTCTTTCTTTCTTATCCTTTTTAAAAAATGTTTGTTTGTTTATTTATTTATTTATTTATTTATTTATTTATTAGATATAAGTACACTGTAGCTATCTTCAGACACTCCAGAAGAGGGTGTCAGATTCTGGAGTATCGATATCCCTCTTATGGTCTGCATATGATGTACATAAACACAGCCTCACATATACTTCTAAAAATTAAAATATGTGTGGGGCCACTTAAAGGTTTCAACAATTAACAGCATTGTCAACTCTACCAGAGATCCCGGGATCAACTACCAGCAACTATATGGTGGCCCATCTCCAGTTCCAGGTGATCAGACAGACAGACAGACAGACAAGGATAATGATGGCAGGCCTACCTGGTCTTTCTTTCTTTCTTATCCTTTTTAAAAAATGTTTATTCATATATTTATGTATTTATTAGATATAAGTACAATGTAGCTGTCTTCAAACAATAAAGAAGAGGGTGTCAGATTCTGGAGAATCTAAATCCCTCTTATGGTCTGCATATGATGTACATAAACACAGCCTCAACTTTACTTCTAAAAATTTAAAGATGGGTGGGGCCACTGAAATGGCTCAACAATTAACAGCATTGTCTCCTCTTCCAGAGAGCCTGGGATCAACTTCCAGCAACTATATGGTGGCCCATCTCCAGTTCCAGGGTATCAAACAGACAGACAGACAGACAGAGTTAAGGATGGAGGCCTGCCTGGTCTTTCTTTCTTTCTTATCCTTTTTAAAAATATTTATTTTTTATATATGTATTTATTAGATATAAGTAAACTGTATCTGTTTCAGACACTCCAGAAGAGGTTGTCAGATTCTGGAGAATCTAAATCCCTGTTATGTTCTGAATATGATGTACATAAACACAGCCTCACATATACTTTTAAATATTTAAAGAAGTGTGGGGCCACTGAAAGGGCTCAACAATTAACAGCATTGTCTCCTCTTCCAGAGAACCTGGGATCAACTACCAGCTCCTACAAGGTGGCCCATCTCCAGTTCCAGGGGATCAGACAGACAGACAGACAGACAGAGATAATGATGGCAGGCCTGCCTGGTCTTTCTTTCTTTCTTATCCTTTTCAAAAAATATTTATTTATTTATTTATTTATTTATTTATTTATTTATTTATTTCTTAGATATAAGTACACTGTAGCTGTCTTCAGACACTCCAGAGGAGGGTTTCAGATTCTGGAGAATGTAAATCCCTCTTATGGTCTGCATATGATGTACATAAACACAGCCTCACATATACTGAGGTGAGGTGTCACAGGCCAACTGCTGGAATTTCTGAGTACCACCTAGAGAGAGAAAAGCTATGCTGTGGTTTCTTAATTTATGTATTTTATTATTTCTATTTGTTGTTTTGTTTTGTTTTATTTGTTTTTAGAGAAGTCCTCAGTCTGTAGCTCTGGCTGACCCAGGACTGCCTACTTGTGTTAATTAGGGTTTCACAGCTGAGAACAGACACCAAGAGCAAGGTAAGGCTTAGAAAACCCTACATTCAGTGGTGGCTCAAGCTCTTAATGAGAGCACTCTGTAGGTAGAGGCAGTCAGTTTCTGAGTTCGAGGCCACCCTGGTGAAAGACAGGGCTAGGGTAGGGGCTAGGGTGAGGAAAGAAAGAAAGAAAGAAAAAGTTTTTATAAAAGTTTTATAAAAAGTGTTAAAGTTTTTAAAAATTAAAAAAAAAAAATACCAGATCACCATCACACAGCATTGGCTGTCTTCAGGTGTATCCTTTCAGCCTCCAAAACAAAAAACAATGGCTGGCTGTCTTCAGGTGTATCCTATTCTCGAGTCTTATTTCCAACCTTAGAGCTGGGCTGAGCTGCCTCATTATGTAATTGCAAAACTTCCTTGGTTTGTCTTTTCCATTTCTAAGACTAACAGGCCTTTTTCTATTTATTGAATATGCTCATGACTGTCCTTTAGATATAGTAAATATAACTTTTGCTTATAAAACTTGTTTTCTAGGAATTTTTAAAGGGCAATGGCAGAGTTTATTTATAAAAAAATATTTTGCATTTATTTATTTGAGTGAGTGATGAAGCTCAGGTCTTCAAACTCGTCAGGAGGTATGATTACCTCCCCTCTCTCTCAACACCTCTCTCTCCTCTCTCAATGATTGTGTAAGAATGTTTTGCATGTGTATGCTGTGCCCACAGACTCCAGAACAGAGTATTAGATCCCCTGGAACTGGAGATGGGCCACCATATATAATACTGGTAATTGAGCCCAGGTTCTCTGTAAGAGGAGACAATGCTCTTAATTGTTGAGCCCTCTCTGTAGCCACATCTTTCTTGTTTTTTTTTTTTTTTGAGTATATGTGAGGCTGTGTTTATATACATCATATGCAGACAATAAGAATGATTTAGATTCTTCAGAATCTGACACCCTCTTCTGGACTGTCTGAAGATAGCTACAGCATACTTAAATATAATAAATAAATAAATCTTTAAAAAGAAAAGGAAAAGTAAAAAAGAAAGATCAGGCCTGCCATATGCATGTTCATAGAGGAAAATGGAAGAGACCCCAATCTAACCTCAGCAGGGTGCTTCCTTCTGGATGGTAGCTCACAGTTTCATCCCAGCAAGATAGGCAAATCACTAAGTTCAAGGACAGTAAGGTTCAGGACAGCCAAGGTTAGGAAGGAAAAGGGTCTATGTTGAGAATACAAACCGACAAAACAACAACTAGGAAAAAGAAGTGACAGTTTAACTTGGGGTAGGGTACCAACAAGAGAAAGCTTTCTGTTACCACTTACAAACACCAGTAGGCTTGGACCCTTCTGCCCAGGTCCCTGCCTTCCTTTCTAGGAATTCTAAGGATGCCAGGGGGTGGGGGAATCCAGATTAACTTTTTAAAAACAAAGACTTGGTCTTTGATGTCTATAGGAAGCCCTTCTCAGAGCCTTTAACTACCACTGAACTTTCAGGGCTGTGACTCAACTGTAACAAGGAACAGGGCTAAGAACCTGCAGCCTTTGAAAACAACTATTTTTTTAAAGTGGGGGACCCAAATCAGCAGTAGAACCCCTCAGGTTCAGCCATAATACATGTTAGGGAAAGAGCCTCAGTGTCCGGAGCTGAGGTCTCATGGGTGAACTGCTTCAAGCTCTGAGTATCATTGAAAGAAAGAAAAGATATCATGTGGTTGCTTAATTTATTTATTTTATTATTTCTATTTTTTGTTTTCTTTTGTTTTGTTTTAGAAAAGGCCTCAGTCTATAGCTATGGCTGACCTAGGACAGACTACACATGTTAATTAGGGTTTCACAGCTGAGAAACAGACCATACCTATGTAAGACTTAGAAAACACAATAATCAGTGGTGGCTCGAGGTCTTAATGAGAGCACTCTGGAGGCAGAGGCAGTCAGTTTTTGAGATCGAGGCCAGCCTGGTTAAAGACAGGGATAGGCAGGGCTAGGCAAGGCAGGGCTGGGATAGGCTAGGCTAGGCAAGGGGCTGGGCTAGTCAAGGCAAGGGACTAGGCTAGGCTACTCAAGGGGCTAGGCAAGACAGACAGACAGAGAGAAAGACAGACAAGGATGGCAGGCCTGCCTGGTTTTTCTTTCTTTCTTATCCCTTTTAAAAATGTTTATTTATTTATATATTTATTTATTTATGTATTTATTAGATATAAATACACTGTAGCTGTCTTCAGACACTCCAGAAGAGGGTGTCAGATTCTGGAGAATCTATATCCCTCTTATGGTCTGCATATGATGTACATAAACACAGCCTCACATTTACTTCTAAAAATTTAAAGATGTGTGGGGCCAATGAAAGGGATCAACAATTAACAACATTGTCTCCTCTTATAGAGAACCTGGGATCAACTACCAGCAACTATATGGTGGCCCATCTCCAGTTCCAGGGGATCAGACAGACAGACAGACAGACAGATAGAGTTAAGGATGGCAGGCCTACCTGGTCTTTCATTCTTTCTTATCTTTTTTAGAAAATGTTTATTAATTTAAGTATGTATTTATTAGATTTAAGTACACTGTAGCTGTCTTCACACACTACCGAAGAGGGTGTCAGATTCTGGAGAATCTATATCCCTCTTATGGTCTGCATATGATGTACATGAACACAGCCTCACATATACTTCTAAAAATTTAAAGATGGGTGGGGCCACTGAAAGGGCTCAACAATTAACAGCACTGACTCCTCTTCCAGAGAACCTGGGATCAACTACCAGCAATTATATGGTGGCCCATCTCCATTTCCAGGGGATCAGACAGACAGACAGACAAGGATGGGAGGCTTGCCTGGTCTCTCTTTCTTTATTATCCTTTTTTAAAAATGTTCATTTGTTTATTTATGAATTTATTAGATATAAGTACACTGTAGCTGTCTTCAGACACTCCAGAAGAGGGTGTCAGATTCTGGAGAATCTAAATCCCTCTTATGGTCTGCATATTCGGTACATAAACACAGCCTCGCATATACTTCTAAAAATTTAAAGATGGGTGGGGCCACTGAAAGGGCTCAACAATTAACAGCATTGTCTCCTCTTCCAGAGTACCTGGGATCAACTACAAGCAACTCTATGGTGGCCCATCTCCAGGTCCAGAGGATCAGACAGACAGACAGACAGAGATAAGGATGGCAGGCCTGCCTGGTCTTTCTTTCTTTCTTATCTTTTTAAAAAAATGTTTATTTCTTTATTTATGTATTTATTAGATATAAGTACACTGTATCCGTCATAGACACTCCAAAAGACGGTGTCAGATTCTGGAGAATATAAATCCCTCTTTAATGGTGTGAATATGATGTACATAAACACAGCATCACATTTACTTCTAGAAATTATAAAGATGGGTGGGGCCACTGAAAGGGCTGAACAATTAACAGCATTGTCTCCTCTTCAGAAGACCTGGGATCAACTACCAGCAACAAAATGGTGGCCCATCTCCAGTTCCAGGAGATCAGACAGACAGACAAACAGAGAGACAGACAGATAGACAAAGATAAGGATGGCAGCCCTGCCTGGTCTTTATTTCTTTCTTATCCTTTTTAAAAAATGTTTGTTTATTTATTTATTTATTTATTTATTTATTTATTAGATATAAGTACACTGTAGCTATCTTGAGACACTACAGAAGAGGGTGTCAGATTCTGGAGAATCTAAATCCCTTTTATGGTCTGCATATGATGTACATAAGCACAGCCTCACATATACTTCTAAAAATTTAAAGATGGGTGGGGCCACAGAAAGGGATCAACAATTAACAGCATTGTCTCCTCCTCCAGAGAACGTTGGATAAACTACCAGCAACTATATGGTGGCCCATCTCCAGTTCCAGGGTATCAGACAGACAGACAGACAGACAGAGATAAGGATGGAGGCCTGCGTGGTCTTTCTTTCTTTCTTATACTTTAAAAAAATGTTTATTTCTTTCTTTATTTATTTATTTACTATATATAAGTACACTGTAGCTGTCTTCATACACTCCTGAAGAGGGTGTCAGATTCTGGAGAATCTAAATCCCTCTTATAATCTGCATATGATGTACATAAACACAGCCTCACATATACTTCTAAAAATTTAAAGACGTGTGGGGCCACTGAAAGGGCTCAACAATTAACAGCATTGTCTCCTCTACCAGAGAACCTGGGATCAACTACCAGCAATTATATGGTGGCCCATCTCCAGTTCCAGGGGATCAGGCAGACAAAGAGACAGACAGACAAGGGTGGCAGGCCTCCCTGGTTTTTCTTTCTTTCTTATCCTTTTTAAAAACTGTTTATTTATTTATTTATGGATTTATTAGATATAAGTACACTGTAGCTGTCTTCAGACACTCCAGAAGAGGGTGTCAGATTCTGGAGAATATAAATCCCTCTTATGGTCTGCATATGATGGACATAAACACAGATTCACATACACTTCTAAAAATTTAAGATGGGTGGGGCCACTGAAAGGGCTCAACAATTAACAGCATTGTCTCTTCTTCCAGAGAACCTGGGATCAACTACCAGCAACTATATGGTGGCCCATCTCCAGTTCCAGGGGATCAGACAGACAGACAGACAGACAGACAGAGATAAGGAGGGCAGGCCTGCCTGGTTTTTCCTTATTTCTTATCCTTTTAAAATGATGTTTATTTATTTATTTATTTATTTATTTATTTATTTATTAGATATAAGTACACTGTAGTTGTCTTCAGACACTCCAGAAGAGGGTGTCAGATTCTGGAGAATCTAAATCCCTCTTATGGTCTCCATATGATGTACATAAACACAGCCTAACATATACTTCTAAAAA
This sequence comes from Mus caroli, assembly GCF_978045245.1. NCBI lineage: Eukaryota > Metazoa > Chordata > Mammalia > Rodentia > Muridae > Mus > Mus caroli. The sequence continues at coordinate 105,126 of NW_028227500.1, read as the reverse complement.
TTTAAAGATAGGTGGAGCCACTGAAAGGGCTCAACAATTAACAGCATTGTCTCTTCTTCCAGAGAACCTGGGATCAACTAACAGCAACTATATGGTGGCCTATTTCCAGTTCCAAGGGATCAGACAGACAGACAGACAGACTGACAGAGATAAGGATGGAGGCCTGCCTGGTCTTTCTTTCTTTCTTTCTTATACTTTTAAAAAAATGTTTATTTATTTATTTATTTATTTATTTATTTATTTATTAGATATAAGTACACTGTAGCTGTATTCAGACACTCTAGAAGAGGGTGTCATCTTCTGGAGAATCTAAATCCCTCTTATGGTCTGCATATGATGTACATAAACACAGCCTCACATATACTTCTAAAAATTTAAAGATGGGTGGGCCTACTGAAAGGGCTCAACAATTAACAGCATTGTCTCTTCTTCCAGAGAACGTGGGATCAACTACCAGCAACTATATGGTGGCCCATCTCAAGTTCCAGGGGATAAGACAGACAGACAGACAGACAGAGATAAGGATGGCAGGCCTGCCTGATTTTTCTTTCTTTCTTATCCTTTTAAAAAAATGTTTATTTATTTATTTATTTATTCATTTATTCATTTATTTATTTATTTATGTATTTAAGATATAAGTACACTGTAGCTGTCTTCAGACTCTCCAGAAGAAGGTGCAGATTCTGGAGAATCAATATGCCTCTTATGGTCTACATATGATATACATGAACACAGCCTCACATATACTTCTAAAAATTTAAAGATGGGTGGGGCCACTGAAAGGGCTCAACAACTAACAGCATTGTCTCCTCTTCCAGAGAACCTGGGATCAACTACCAGCAACTATATGGTGGCCCATCTCCAGTTCCAGGGTATCTAACAGATAGACAGACAGACAGACAGACAGACAGACAGACAAGGTGGCAGGCCTGCCTGGTCTTTCTTTCTTTCTTATTCTTTTTAAAAAAATGTTTATTTATATATTTATTTATGGATTTATTAGATATTAGTACACTGTAGCTGTCTTCAGACACTCCAGAAGAGGGTGTCAAATTCTGGAATCTAAATCCCTCTTATGGTCTGCATATGATGTACATAAACACAGCCTCACATATACTTCTAAAAATTTAAAGATGTGTGGGGTCACTGAGAGGGCTCAACAATTAACAGCATTGTCTCCTCTTTCAGAGAACCTTGGATCAACTACCAGCAACTATATGGTGGCCCATCTCCAGTTCCAGGGGATCAGACAGACAGACAGACAGACAAGGATAAGTATGGCAGGCCTGCCTGGTCTTACATTCTTTCTTATCCTTTTTCAAAAATGTTTATTTATTTATTTATTTATTTATTTATTTATTTATTTATTTATTATAAGTACACTGTAGCTGTCTTCAGACACTCCAGTATAGGGTGTCAGATTCTGGAGAATCTAAATCCTCTTATAATCTGAATATGATGTACATAAACACAGCCTCACATATACTTCTAAATATTTAAAGAAGTGTGGGGCCACTGAAAGGGCTCAACAATTAACAGCATTGTCTCCTCTTCCAGAGAACCTTGGATCAACTACCAGCAACTATATGGTGGCCCATCTCCAGTTCCCGGGGATCAGATAGACAGACAGACAGACAGACAGAGATATGGATGGCAGGCCTACCTGGTCTTTCTTTCTTTCTTATCCTTTTAAAAAATGTTTATTTATTTATTTATTTATTTATTTATTTATTTATGTATTTATTAGATATAAGTACACTGTAGCTGTCTTCAGACACTCCAGAAGAGGGTGTCAGATTCTGGAGAATCTAAATCCCTCTTATGGTCTGCATATGATGTACATAAACACAGCCTAACATATACTTCTAAAAATTAAAAGATGTGTGGGGCCACTGAAAGGGCTCAAAAATTAACAGCATTGTCTCCTCTTTCAGAGAACCTGGGATAAACTACCAGCACCTTATGGTGGCCCATCTCCAGTTCCAGTGGATCAGACAGACAGACAGACAGACAGAGAGACAGAGATAAAGATGGCAGGCCTGCCTGTTCTTTCTTTCTGTCTTATCCTTTTTAAAAAATGTTTATTTATTTATTTATTTATTTATTTAGTAGATATAAGTACACTGTAGCTGTTCAGACACTCCAGAAGAGTGTGTCAGATTCTGGAGAATCTAAATCCCTCTTATGGTCTGCATATGATGTACATAAACAGAGCCTCACATATACTTCTAAAAATTTAAAGATGTGCGGGGCCACTGAGAGGGCTCAACAATTAACAGCATTGTCTCCTCTTTCAGAGAACCTGGGATAAACTACCAGCACCTTATGGTGGCCCATCTCCAGTTCCAGTGGATCAGACAGACAGACAGACAGACAGAGAGACAGAGATAAAGATGGCAGGCTTGCCTGGTCTTTCTTTATTTCTTATACTTTTTAAAAAATGTTTATTTATTTATTTATTTATTTATTTATTTATTTATTAGATATAACTACACTGTATCCGTCTTCAGACACTCCAGAAGAGGGTGTCAGATTCTAGAGAATCTAAATCCCTCTTATGGTCTGAATATGATGTACATAAACACAGCCTCACATATACTTAAAAACTTAAAAGGCCACTGAAAGGACTCAACAATGAACAGCATTGTTTCCTCTTCCAGAGAACCTGGGATCAACCTCCAGCACCTACAAAGTGGCCCATCTCCAGTTCCAGGGGATCAGACAGACAGACAGGCAGACAGAGATAAGGATGGCAGGCCTGCCTGGTCTTTCTTTCTTTCTTTCTTATCCTTTTTAAAAAATATTTATTTATTTATTTATTTATTTATTTATTTATTTATGTAATTATTAGATATAAGTACACTGTAGCTGTTCAGACACTCCAGTAGAGGGTGTCAGATTCTGGAGAATCTAACTCCCTCTTATGGTCTCCATATGATGTACATAAACACAGCCTAACATATACTTCTAAAAATTAAAAGATCTGTGGGGACACTGAAAGGGCTCAACAATTAACAGCATTGTCTTGTCTTATAGAGAACCTGGGATCAACTACCAGCAACTATATGGTGGTCCATCTCCAGTTCCAGGGGATCAGACAGACAGACAGACAGACAGTGATAAGGATGGCAGGCCTGCCTGGTCTTTCTTTCTTTCTTATCCTTTTTTTAAAAAAATGTTTATTTATTTATTTATTTATTTATTCATTTATTTATTTATTTATTTATTTATTTATTTATTAGATATAAGTACACTGTAGCTGTTCAGACACTCCAGAAGAGGGTGTCAGATTCTGGAGAAACTAAATCCCTCTTATGGTCTGCATATGATGTACATAAACACAGCCTCACATATACTTCTAAAAATTTAAAGATGGGTGGGGCCACTGAAAGGGCTCAACAATTAACAGCACTGACTCTTCTTCCAGAGAACCTGGGATCAACTACCAGCAACTATTCGTGGCCCATCTCCAGTTCCCAGAGATCAGATAGACAGACAGACAGACAGACAGAGATAAGGATGGCAGGCCTGCCTGGTCTTTCTTTATTTCTTATACTTTTTAAAAAATGTTTATTTATTTATTTATTTATTTATTTATTTATTTTTTATGTATTTATTAGATATAAGTACACTGTAGCCGTCTTCAGACACTCCAGAAGAGGGTGACAGATTCTAGAGTATCTAAATCCCTCTTATGTTCTGAATATGATGTACATAAACACAGCATCACATATACTTCTAAAAATTAAAAATGGGTGGGGACACTGAAAGGGCTCAACAATTAACAGCATTGTCTCCTCTTCCAGAGAACTTGGGATCAACTACCAGCAACTACAAGGTGGCCCATCTCCAGTTCCAGGGGATCAGACAGACAGACAGACAGACAGAGATAAGGATGGCAGGCCTGTCTGGTCTTTCTTTCTTTCTTATCCTTTTAAAATAATGTTTGTTTGTTTATTTATTTATTTATTTATTTATTTATTTATTTATTTATTTATTAGATATAAGTACACTGTAGTTGTCTTCAGACACTCCAGAAGAGGGTGTCAGATTCTGGAGAATCTAAATCCCTCTTATGGTCTGCATATGATGTACATAAACACAGCCTAACATATACTTCTAAAAATTTAAAGATAGGTGGAGCCACTGAAAGGGCTCAACAATTAACAGCATTGTCTCCTCTTCCAGAGAACCTGGGATCAACTAACAGCAACTATATGGTGGCCATCTCCAGTTCCAAGGGATCAGACAGACTGACAGACAGACAGACTGACAGAGATAAGGATGGCAGGCCTGCCTGGTCTTTCTTTCTTTCTTATCCTTTTTAAAAAATGTTTATTTATTTATTTATATTTTTATTAGGTATAAGTACACTGTAGCCGTCTTCAGACACTCCAGAAGAAGGTGTCAGATTCTGGAGAATCTAAATCCCTCTTATGGTCTGCATATGATGTACATAAACACAGCCTCACATATACTTCTAAAAATTTAAAGATGTGTGGGGCCACTGAGAGGGCTCAACAATTAATAGCATTGTCTCCTCTTTCAGAGAACCTGGGATAAACTACCAGCACCTTATGGTGGCCCATCTCCAGTTCCAGTGGATCAGACAGACAGACAGACAGAGAGACAGAGATAAGGATGGCAGGCCTGCCTGGTCTTACTTTCTTTCTTATCCTTTTAAAAAATGTTTATTTATTTATTTATTTATTTATTTATTTATTTATTTATTAGATATAAGTACTCTGTAGCTATTCAGACACTCCAGAAGAGGGTGTCAGATTCTGGAGAATCTAAATCCCTCTTATGGTCTGCATAAGATGTACATAAACACAGCCGAAAATATACTTCTAAAAATTAAAAGATGTGTAGGGCCACTGAGTGGGCTCAACAATTAACAGCATTGTCTCCTCTTATAGAGAACCTGGCATCAACTACCAGCAACTATATGGTGGTCCATCTCCAGTTCCAGGGGATCATACAGACAGACAGACAGACAGTGATAAGGATTGCAGGCCTGCCTGGTCTTTCTTTCTTTCTTATCCTTTTTTTAAAAAAATGTTTGTTTATTTATTTATTTATTTATTTATTTATTTATTAGATATAAGTACACTGTAGCTATTCAGACACTCCAGAAGAGTGTGTCAGATTCTGGAGAATCTAAATCCCTCTTATGGTCTGCATATGATGTACATAAACACAGCCTCACATATACTTCTAAAAATTTAAAGGAGTGTAGGGCCACTCTAAAAGCTCAACAATTAACAGCATTGTCTCCTCTTCCAGAGTACCTGGGATCAACTACCAGCAACTATATGATGGCCCATCTCCAGTTCCAGGGGATCAGACAGACAGACATACAGACAGTGATAAGGATGGTAGGCCTGCCTGGTCTTTTTTCTTTCTTATCCTTTTTAAAAAAATGTTTATTTATATATTTATTTATGTATTTATTAGATATAAGTACACTGTAGCTGTCTTCAGACACTCCAGAAGAGGGTGTCAGATTCTGGAGAATCTAAATCCCTCTTATGGTCTGCATATGATGTACATAAACACAGCCTCACATATACTTCTAAAAATTTAAAGAAGGGTGGGGCCACTCTAAAAGCTCAACAATTAACAGCATTGTCTCCTCTTCCAGAGTACCTGGGATCAACTACCAGCAACTATATGGTGGCCCTTCTCTAGTTCCAGGGGATCAGACAGACAGACATACAGACAGTGATAAGGATGGCAGGCCTGCCTGGTCTTTCTTTCTTTCTTATCCTTTTTAAAAAAAAATGTTTATTTATATATTTATTTATGTATTTATTAGATATAAGTACACTGTAGCTGTCTTCAGACACTCCAGAAGAGGGTCTCAGATTCTGGAGAATCTAAATCCCTCTTATGGTCTGTATATTATGTACATAACACAGCCTCACATATACTTCTAAAAATTTAAAGATGTGTGGGGCCACTGAGAGGGCTCAACAATTAACAGCATTGTCTCCTCTTTCAGAGAACCTGGGATAAACTACCAGCACCTTATGGTGGCCCATCTCCAGTTCCAGTGGATCAGACAGACAGACAGACAGAGAGACAGAGATAAGGATGGCAGGCCTCCCTGGTCTTTCTTTATTTCTTATACTTTTTTAAAAATGTTTATTTATTTATTTATTTATTTATTTATTTATTTATTTATTTATGTATTTATTAGATATAAGTACACTGTAGCCGTCTTCAGACACTCCAGAAGAGGGTGACAGATTCTAGAGAATCTAAATCCCTCTTATGTTCTGAATATGATGTACATAAACACAGCATCACATATACTTCTAAAAATTAAAAATGGGTGGGGCCACTGAAAGGGCTCAACAATTAACAGCATTGTCTCCTCTTCCAGAGAACTTGGGATCAACTACCAGCAACTACAAGGTGGCCCATCTCCAGTTCCAGGGGATCAGACAGACAGACAGACAGAGAGAGATAAGGATGGCAGGCCTGTCTGGTCTTTCTTTCTTTCTTATCCTTTTAAAATAATGTTTGTTTGTTTATTTATTTATTTATTTATTTATTTATTTATTAGATATAAGTACACTGTAGTTGTCTTCAGACACTCCAGAAGAGGGTGTCAGATTCTGGAGAATCTAAATCCCTCTTATGGTCTGCATATGATGTACATAAACACAGCCTAACATATACTTCTAAAAATTTAAAGATAGGTGGAGCCACTGAAAGGGCTCAACAATTAACAGAATTGTCTCCTCTTCCAGAGAACCTGGGATCAACTAACAGCAACTATATGGTGGCCCATCTCCAGTTCCAAGGGATCAGACAGACTGACAGACAGACAGACTGACAGAGATAAGGATGGCAGGCCTGCCTGGTCTTTCTTTCTTTCTTATCCTTTTTAAAAAATGTTTATTTATTTATTTATATTTTTATTAGGTATAAGTACACTGTAGCCGTCTTCAGACACTCCAGAAGAAGGTGTCAGATTCTGGAGAATCTAAATCCCTCTTATGGTCTGCATATGATGTACATAAACACAGCCTCACATTTACTTCTTAAAATATAAAGGTGGGGGGGGCCACTGAAAGGGCTCAGTAATTAACAGCATTGTCTCCTCTTACAGAGAACCTGGGATCAACTACCTGCAACTAAATGGTGGCCCATCTCCACTCCCAGGGGATCAGACAGACAGACAGAGAGACAAGGATAAGGATGGCAGGCCAGCCTGGTCTTTCTTTCTTTCTTATCCTTTTAAAAAATATTTATTTATTTATTTATTTATTTATGTATTTATTAGATATAAGTACACTGTACCTGTCTTCAGACACTCCAGAAGAGGGTGTCAGATTCTGGAGAATCTAAATCCCTCTTATGGTCTGCATATGATGTACATAAACACAGCCTCACATATACTTCTAAAAATTTAAAGAAGGGTGGGGCCACTCTTAAAGCTCAACAATTAACAGCATTGTCTCCTCTTCCAGAGTACCTGGGATCAACTACAAGCAACTATATGGTGGCCCATCTCCAGTTCCAGGGGATCAGACAGACAGACATACAGACAGTGATAAGGATGGCAGGCCTGCCTGGTCTTTCTTTCTTTCTTATCCTTTTTAAAAAAATGTTTATTTATATATTTATTTATGTATGTATTAGATATAAGTACACTGTAGCTGTCTTCAGACACTCCAGAAGAGGGTGTCAGATTCTGGAGAATCTAAATCCCTCTTATGGTCTGCATATGATGTACATAAACACAGCCTCACATATACTTCTAAAAATTTAAAGATGTGTGGGGTCACTGAGAGGGCTCAACAATTAACAGCATTGTCTCCTCTTCCAGAGAACTTGGGATCAACTACCAGCAACTGCAAGGTGGCCCATCTCCAGTTCCAGGGGATCAGACAGACAGACAGACAGACAGAGATTAGGATGGCAGGCCTGCCTGGTCTTTCTTTCTTTCTTATTCTTTTAAAATAATGTTTATTTATTTATTTATATTTATTTATATATGTATTTATTAGATATAAGTACACTGTAGTTGTCTTCAGACACTCCAGAAGAGGGTGTCAGATTCTGGAGAATCTAAATCCCTCTTATGGTCTGCATATGATGTACATAAACACAGCCTAACATATACTTCTAAAAATTTAAAGATATGTGGAGCCACTGAAAGGGCTCAACAATTAACAGCATTGTCTCCTCTTCCAGAGAACCTATGATCAACTAACAGCAACTATATGTTGGCCCATCTCCACTTCCGAGGGATCAGACAGACTGACAGACAGATAGATTGACAGAGATAAGGATGGCAGGCCTGCCTGGTCTTTCTTTCTTTCTCATCCTTTTTAAAAAATGTTTATTTATTTATTTATATGTTTATTAGATATAATTACACTGTAGCCGTCTTCAGACACTCCAGAAGAAGGTGTCAGATTCTGGAGAATCAAAATCCCTCTTATGGTCTGCATATGATGTACATAAACACAGGCTCACGTTTACTTCTTAAAATTTAAAGGTGGGGGGGCACTGAAAGGGCTCAGCAATTAACAGCATTGTCTCCTCTTTCAGAGAACCTGGGATCAACTACCTGCAACTATACGGTGGCCCATCTCCACTCCCAGGGGATCATACAGACACACAGACAGACAAGGATAAGTATGGCAGGCCTGCCTGGTCTTTCTTTCTTTCTTATCCTTCTTAAAAAAAATTGTATTTATTTATGTATTTATTAGATATAAGTACACTGTAGCTGTCTTCAGACACTCCAGAAGAGGGTGTCAGATTCTAATGAATCTAAATCCCTCTTCTGGTCTGCATATGATGTACATAAAAACAGCCTCACATACACTTCTAAAAATTTAAAGATGGGTAGGGCCACTGATAGGGCTCAACAATTAACAGCATTGTCTCCTCTTCCAGAGAACCTGGGATCAACTACCAGCAACTATATGGTGGCCCATCTCCAGTTCCAGGGGATCAGACAGACAGACAGACAGACAGACAGAGATAAGGATGGCAGGCCTGCCTGTTCTTACTTTCTTTCTTATCCTTTTTAAAAAATGTTTATTTATTTATTTATTTATTACATATAAGTACACTGTAGCTGTCTTCAGACACTCCAGTAGAGGGTGTCAGATTCTGGAGAATCTAAATCCTCTTATAATCTGAATATGATGTACATAAACACAGCCTCACATATACTTCTAAATATTTAAAGAAGTGTGGGGCCACTGAAAGGGCTCAACAATTAACAGCATTGGCTCCTCTCCCAGAGAACCTTGGATCAACTACCAGCAACTATATGGTGGCCAATCTCCAGTTCCCGGGGATCAGATAGACAGACAGACAGACAGACAGAGATGTGGATGGCAGGCCTGCCTGGTCTTTCATTCTTTCTTATACTTTTTAAAAAATGTTTATTTATTTATTTATTTATTTATTTATCTACTTATTTATTAGATATAAGTACACTCTAGCTGTCTTCAGACACTCCAGAAGTGGGTGTCAGATTCTGGAGAATCTAAATCCCTCTTATGGTCTGCATATGATGTACATAAACACAGCCTAACATATACTTCTAAATATTTAAAGATGGGTGGCGCCACTGAAAGGGCTCAACAATTAACAGCATTGTCTCCTCTTCGAGAGAACCTGGGATCAACTACCAGCTTCTATTCGTGGCCCATCTCCAGTTCCCAGGGATCAGATAGACAGACAGACAGACAGACAGAGATATGGATGGCAGGCCTGCCTGTTCTTTCTTTCTGTCTTATCCTTTTTAAAAAATGTTTATTTATTTATTTATTTATTTAGTAGATATAAGTACACTGTAGCTGTTCAGACACTCCAGAAGAGGGTGTCAGATTCTGGAGAATCTAAATCCCTCTTATGGTCTGCATATGATGTACATAAACACAGCCTCACATATACTTCTAAAAATTTAAAGAAGGGTGGGGCCACTCTAAAAGCTCAACAATTAACAGCATTGTCTCCTCTTCCAGAGTACCTGGGATCAACTACCAGCAACTATATTGTGCCCATCTTCAGTTCCAGGGGATCATACAGACAGACATACAGACAGTGATAAGGATGGCAGGCCTGCCTGGTCTTTCTTTCTTTCTTATCTTTTTTAAAAAAATGTTTATTTATATATTTATTTATGTATTTATTTGATATAAGTACACTGTAGCTGTCTTCAGACACTCCAGAAGAGGGTGCCAGATTCTGGAGAATCTAAATCCCTCTTATGGTCTGCATATGATGTACATAAACACAGCCTCACATATACTTCTAAAAATTTAAAGATGTGTGGGGCCACTGAGAGGGCTCAACAATTAATAGCATTGTCTCCTCTTTCAGAGAACTTGGGATAAACTACCAGCACCTTATGGTGGCCCATCTCCAGTTCCAGTGGATCAGATAGACAGACAGACAGAGAGACAGAGATAAGGATGGCAGGCCTGCCTGGTCTTACTTTCTTTCTTATCCTTTTAAAAAATGTTTATTTATTTATTTATTTATTTATTTATTTATTTATTTATTAGATATAAGTACTCTGTAGCTATTCAGACACTCCAGAAGAGGGTGTCAGATTCTGGAGAATCTAAATCCCTCTTATGGTCTGCATAAGATGTACATAAACACAGCCGAACATATACTTCTAAAAATTAAAAGATGTGTGGGGCCACTGAGTGGGCTCAACAATTAACAGCATTGTCTCCTCTTATAGAGAACCTGGGATCAACTACCAGCAACTATATGGTGGTCCATCTCCAGTTCCAGGGGATCAGACAGACAGACAGACAGACAGTGATAAGGATGGCAGGCCTGCCTGGTCTTTCTTTCTTTCTTATCCTTTTTTTAAAAAAATGTTTGTTTATTTATTTATTTATTTATTTATTTATTTATTTATTTATTTATGTATTTATTACATATAAGTACACTGTAGCCGTCTTCAGACACTCCAGAAGAGGGTGACAGATTCTAGAGAATCTAAATCCCTCTTATGATCTGAATATGATGTACATAAACACAGCATCACATATACTTCTAAAAATTAAAAATGGGTGGGGCCACTGAAAGGGCTCAACAATTAACAGCATTGTCTCCTCTTCCAGAGAACTTGGGATCAACTACCAGCAACTACAAGGTGGCCCATCTCCAGTTCCAGGGGATCAGACAGACAGACAGACAGACAGAGATAAGGATGGCAGGCCTGTCTGGTCTTTCTTTCTTTCTTATCCTTTTAAAATAATGTTTGTTTGTTTATTTATTTATTTATTTATTTATTTATGTATTTATTAGATATAAGTACACTGTAGTTGTCTTCAGACACTCCAGAAGAGGGTGTCAGATTCTGGAGAATCTAAATCCCTCTTATGGTCTGCATATGATGTACTTAAACACAGCCTAACATATACTTCTAAAAATTTAAAGATAGGTGGAGCCACTGAAAGGGCTCAACAATTAACAGCATTGTCTCCTCTTCCAGAGAACCTGGGATCAACTAACAGCAACTATATGGTGGCCCATCTCCAGTTCCAAGGGATCAGACAGACTGACAGACAGACAGACTGACAGAGATAAGGATGGCAGGCCTGCCTGGTCTTTCTTTCTTTCTTATCCTTTTTAAAAAATGTTTATTTATTTATTTATATTTTTATTAGGTATAAGTACACTGTAGCCGTCTTCAGACACTCCAGAAGAAGGTGTCAGATTCTGGAGAATCTAAATCCCTCTTATGGTCTGCATATGATGTACATAAACACAGCCTCACATTTACTTCTTAAAATATAAAGTTGGGGGGGCCACTGAAAGGGCTCAGCAATTAACAGCATTGTCTCCTCTTACAGAGAACCTGGGATCAACTACCTGCAACTAAATGGTGGCCCATCTCCACTCCCAGGGGATCAGACAGGCAGACAGAGAGACAAGGATAAGGATAGCAGGCCAGCCTGGTCTTTCTTTCTTTCTTATCCTTTTAAAAAAATATTTATTTATTTATTTATTTATTTATTTATGTATTTATTAGATATAAGTACACTGTACCTGTCTTCAGACACTCCAGAAGAGGGTGTCAGATTCTGGAGAATCTAAATCCCTCTTATGGTCTGCATATGATGTACATAAACACAGCCTCACATATACTTCTAAAAATTTAAAGAAGGGTGGGGCCACTCTGAAAGCTCAACAATTAACAGCATTGTCTCCTCTTCCAGAGTACCTGGGATCAACTATCAGCAACTATATGGTGGCCCATCTCCAGTTCCAGGGGATCAGACAGACAGACATACAGACAGTGATAAGGATGGCAGGCCTGCCTGGTCTTTCTTTCTTTCTTATCCTTTTTAAAAAAATGTTTATTTATATATTTATTTATGTATTTATTAGATATAAGTACACTGTAGCTGTCTTCAGACACTCCAGAAGAGGGTGTCAGATTCTGGAGAATCTAAATCCCTCTTATGGTCTGCATATGATGTACATAAACACAGCCTCACATATACTTCTAAAAATTTAAAGATGTGTGGGGTCACTGAGAGGGCTCAACAATTAACAGCATTGTCTCCTCTTCCAGAGAACTTGGGATCAACTACCAGCAACTGCCAGGTGGCCCATCTCCAGTTCCAGGGGATCAGACAGACAGACAGACAGACAGAGATTAGGATGGCAGGCCTGCCTGGTCTTTCTTTCTTTCTTATTCTTTTAAAATAATGTTTATTTATTTATTTATATTTATTTATATATGTATTTATTAGATATAAGTACACTGTAGTTGTCTTCAGACACTCCAGAAGAGGGTGTCAGATTCTGGAGAATCTAAATCCCTCTTATGGTCTGCATATGATGTACATAAACACAGCCTAACATATACTTCTAAAAATTTAAAGATATGTGGAGCCACTGAAAGGGCTCAACAATTAACAGCATTGTCTCCTCTTCCAGAGAACCTATGATCAACTAACAGCAACTATATGTTGGCCCATCTCCAGTTCCGAGGGATCAGACAGACTGACAGACAGATAGACTGACAGAGATAAGGATGGCAGGCCTGCCTGGTCTTTCTTTCTTTCTCATCCTTTTTAAAAAATGTTTATTTATTTATTTATATGTTTATTAGATATAAGTACACTGTAACCGTCTTCAGACACTCCAGAAGAAGGTGTCAGATTCTGGAGAATCAAAATCCCTCTTATGGTCTGCATATGATGTACATAAACACAGGCTCACGTTTACTTCTTAAAATTTAAAGGTGGGGGGGGGCACTGAAAGGGCTCAGCAATTAACAGCATTGTCTCCTCTTTCAGAGAACCTGGGATCAACTACCTGCAACTATACGGTGGCCCATCTCCACTCCCAGGGGATCATACAGACACACAGACAGACAAGGATAAGTATGGCAGGCCTGCCTGGTCTTTCTTTCTTTCTTATCCTTCTTAAAAAAAATTGTATTTATTTATGTATTTATTAGATATAAGTACACTGTAGCTGTCTTCAGACACTCCAGAAGAGGGTGTCAGATTCTAATGAATCTAAATTTCTCTTCTGGTCTGCATATGATGTACATAAAAACAGCCTCACATACACTTCTAAAAATTTTAAGATGGGTAGGGCCACTGATAGGGCTCAACAATTAACAGCATTGTCTCCTCTTCCAGAGAACCTGGGATCAACTACCAGCAACTATATGGTGGCCCATCTCCAGTTCCAGGGGATCAGACAGACAGACAGACAGACAGACAGAGATAAGGATGGCAGGCCTGCCTGTTCTTACTTTCTTTCTTATCCTTTTTAAAAAATGTTTATTTATTTATTTATTTATTACATATAAGTACACTGTAGCTGTCTTCAGACACTCCAGTAGAGGGTGTCAGATTCTGGAGAATCTAAATCCTCTTATAATCTGAATATGATGTACATAAACACAGCCTCACATATACTTCTAAATATTTAAAGAAGTGTGGGGCCACTGAAAGGGCTCAACAATTAACAGCATTGGCTCCTCTCCCAGAGAACCTTGGATCAACTACCAGCAACTATATGGTGGCCAATCTCCAGTTCCCGGGGATCAGATAGACAGACAGACAGACAGACAGAGATATGGATGGCAGGCCTGCCTGGTCTTTCTTTCTTTCTTATACTTTTTAAAAAATGTTTATTTATTTATTTATTTATTTATTTATTTATCTACTTATTTATTAGATATAAGTACACTCTAGCTGTCTTCAGACACTCCAGAAGTGGGTGTCAGATTCTGGAGAATCTAAATCCCTCTTATGGTCTGCATATGATGTACATAAACACAGCCTAACATATACTTCTAAATATTTAAAGATGGGTGGCGCCACTGAAAGGGCTCAACAATTAACAGCATTGTCTCCTCTTCGAGAGAACCTGGGATCAACTACCAGCTTCTATTCGTGGCCCATCTCCAGTTCCCAGGGATCAGATAGACAGACAGACAGACAGACAGAGATATGGATGGCAGGCCTGCCTGTTCTTTCTTTCTGTCTTATCCTTTTTAAAAAATGTTTATTTATTTATTTATTTATTTAGTAGATATAAGTACACTGTAGCTGTTCAGACACTCCAGAAGAGGGTGTCAGATTCTGGAGAATCTAAATCCCCCTTATGGTCTGCATATGATGTACATAAACACAGCCTCACATATACTTCTAAAAATTTAAAGAAGGGTGGGGCCACTCTAAAAGCTCAACAATTAACAGCATTGTCTCCTCTTCCAGAGTACCTGGGATCAACTACCAGCAACTATATTGTGGCCCATCTTCAGTTCCAGGGGATCATACAGACAGACATACAGACAGTGATAAGGATGGCAGGCCTGCCTGGTCTTTCTTTCTTTCTTATCTTTTTTAAAAAAATGTTTATTTATATATTTATTTATGTATTTATTTGATATAAGTACACTGTAGCTGTCTTCAGACATTCCAGAAGAGGGTGCCAGATTCTGGAGAATCTAAATCCCTCTTATGGTCTGCATATGATGTACATAAACACAGCCTCACATATACTTCTAAAAATTTAAAGATGTGTGGGGCCACTGAGAGGGCTCAACAATTAATAGCATTGTCTCCTCTTTCAGAGAACTTGGGATAAACTAACAGCACCTTATGGTGGCCCATCTCCAGTTCCAGTGGATCAGATAGACAGACAGACAGAGAGACAGAGATAAGGATGGCAGGCCTGCCTGGTCTTACTTTCTTTCTTGTCCTTTTAAAAAATGTTTATTTATTTATTTATTTATTTATTTATTTATTTATTTATTTATTTATTTATTTATGTATTTATTAGATATAAGTACTCTGTAGCTATTCAGACACTCCAGAAGAGGGTGTCAGATTCTGGAGAATCTAAATCCCTCTTATGGTCTGCATAAGATGTACATAAACACAGCCGAACATATACTTCTAAAAATTAAAAGATGTGTGGGGCCACTGAGTGGGCTCAACAATTAACAGCATTGTCTCCTCTTATAGAGAACCTGGGATCAACTACCAGCAACTATATGGTGGTCCATCTCCAGTTCCAGGGGATCAGACAGACAGACAGACAGACAGTGATAAGGATGGCAGGCCTGCCTGGTCTTTCTTTCTTTCTTATCCTTTTTTTAAAAAAATGTTTGTTTATTTATTTATTTATTTATTTATGTATTTATTAGATATAAGTACACTGTAGCCGTCTTCAGACACTCCAGAAGAGGGTGACAGATTCTAGAGAATCTAAATCCCTCTTATGTTCTGAATATGATGTACATAAACACAGCATCACATATACTTCTAAAAATTAAAAATGGGTGGGGCCACTGAAAGGGCTCAACAATTAACAGCATTGTCTCCTCTTCCAGAAATCTTGGGATCAACTACCAGCAACTACAAGGTACCCATCTCCAGTTCCAGGGGATCATACAGACAGACAGACAGACAAAGATAAGGATGGCAGGCCTGTCTGGTCTTTCTTTCTTTCTTATCCTTTTAAAATAATGTTTGTTTGTTTATTTATTTATTTATTTATTTATTTATTTATTTATTTATTTATTTATTAGATATAAGTACACTGTAGTTGTCTTCAGACACTCCAGAAGAGGGTGTCAGATTCTGGAGAATCTAAATCCCTCTTATGGTCTGCATATGATGTACATAAACACAGCCTAACATATACTTCTAAAAATTTAAAGAAGGGTGGGGCCACTCTAAAAGCTCAACAATTAACAGCATTGTATCCTCTTCCAGAGAACCTGGGATCAACTACCAGCAACTATATGGTGGCCCTTCTCCAGTTCCAGGGGATCAGACAGACAGACAGAGAGACAGAGATAAGGATGGCAGGCCTGCCTGGTCTTTCTTTCTTTCTTATCCTTTTTAAAAAAATGATTATTTATATATTTATTTATGTATTTATTAGATATAAGTACACTGTAGCTGTCTTCAGACACTCCAGAAGAGGGTGTCAGATTCTGGAGAATCTAAATCCCTCTTATGGTCTGTATATTATGTACATAAACACAGCCTCACATATACTTCTAAAAATTTAAAGATGTGTGGGGCCACTGAGAGGGCTCAACAATTAACAGCATTGTCTCCTCTTTCAGAGAACCTGGGATAAACTACCAGCACCTTATGGTGGCCCATCTCCAGTTCCAGTGGATCAGACAGACAGACAGACAGAGAGACAGAGATAAGGATGGCAGGCCTGCCTGGTCTTTCTTTATTTCTTATACTTTTTAAAAAATGTTTATTTATTTATTTATTTATTTATTTATTTATTTATTTATGTATTTATTAGATATAAGTACACTGTAGCCGTCTTCAGACACTCCAGAAGAGGGAGACAGATTCTAGAGAATCTAAATCCCTCTTATGTTCTGAATATGATGTACATAAACACAGCATCACATATACTTCTAAAAATTAAAAATGGGTGGGGCCACTGAAAGGGCTCAACAATTAACAGCATTGTCTCCTCTTCCAGAGAACTTGGGATCAACTACCAGCAACTACAAGGTGGCCCATCTCCAGTTCCAGGGGATCAGACAGACAGACAGACAGACAGAGATAAGGATGGCAGGCCTGTCTGGTCTTTCTTTCTTTCTTATCCTTTTAAAATAATGTTTGTTTGTTTATTTATTTATTTATTTATTTATTTATTTATTTATGTATTTATTAGATATAAGTACACTGTAGTTGTCTTCAGACACTCCAGAGGAGGGTGTCAGATTCTGGAGAATCTAAATCCCTCTTATGGTCTGCATATGATGTACATAAACACAGCCTAACATATACTTCTAAAAATTTAAAGATAGGTGGAGCCACTGAAAGGGCTCAACAATTAACAGCATTGTCTCCTCTTCCAGAGAACCTGGGATCAACTAACAGCAACTATATGGTGGCCCATCTCCAGTTCCAAGGGATCAGACAGACTGAGAGACAGACTGACAGAGATAAGGATGGCAGGCCTGCCTGGTCTTTCTTTCTTTCTTATCCTTTTTAAAAAATGTTTATTTATTTATTTATATTTTTATTAGGTATAAGTACACTGTAGCCGTCTTCAGACACTCCAGAAGAAGGTGTCAGATTCTGGAGAATCTAAATCCCTCTTATGGTCTGCATATGATGTACATAAACACAGCCTCACATTTACTTCTTAAAATATAAAGGTGGGGGGGGCCACTGAAAGGGCTCAGCAATTAACAGCATTGTCTCCTCTTACAGAGAACCTGGGATCAACTACCTGCAACTAAATGGTGGCCCATCTCCACTCCCAGGGGATCAGACAGACAGACAGAGAGACAAGGATAAGGATAGCAGGCCAGCCTGGTCTTTCTTTCTTTCTTATCCTTTTAAAAAATATTTATTTATTTATTTATTTATTTATGTATTTATTAGATATAAGTACACTGTACCTGTCTTCAGACACTCCAGAAGAGGGTGTCAGATTCTGGAGAATCTAAATCCTTCTTCTGGTCTGCATATGATGTACATAAACACAGCCTCACATATACTTCTAAAAATTTAAAGAAGGGTGGGGCCACTCTAAAAGCTCAACAATTAACAGCATTGTCTCCTCTTCCAGAGTACCTAGGATCAACTACCAGCAACTATATGGTGGCCCAGCTCCAGTTCCAGGGGATCAGACAGACAGACATACAGACAGTGATAAGGATGGCAGGCCTGCCTGGTCTTTATTTCTTTCTTATCCTTTTTAAAAAAATGTTTATTTATATATTTATTTATGTATTTATTAGATATAAGTACACTGTAGCCGTCTTCAGACACTCCAGAAGAGGGTGTCAGATTCTGGAGAATCTAAATCCTTCTTCTGGTCTGCATATGATGTACATAAACACAGCCTCACATATACTTCTAAAAATTTAAAGATGTGTGGGGCCACTGAGAGGGCTCAACAATTAACAGCATTGGCTCCTCTTTCAGAGAACCTGGGATAAACTACCAGCACCTTATGGTGGCCCATCTCCAGTTCCAGTGGATCAGACAGACAGACAGACAGAGAGACAGAGATAAGGATGGCAGGCCTGCCTGGTCTTACTTTCTTTCTTATACTTTTTAAAAAATGTTTATTTATTTATTTATTTATTTATTTATGTATTTATGTATTTATTAGATATAAGAACAATGTAGCCGTCTTCAGACACTCCATAAGAGGGTGACAGATTCTAGATCATCTAAATCCCTCTTATGGTCTGAATATGATGTACATAAACACAGCATCACATATACTTCTAAAAATTAAAAATGGGTGGGGCCACTGAAAGGGCTCAACAATTAACAGCATTGTCTCCTCTTCCAGAGAACCTGGGATCAACTACCAGCAACTATATGGTGGCCCATCTCCAGTTCCAGGGGATCAGACAGACAGACAGACAGACAGAGATAAGGATGGCAGGCCTGCCTGTTCTTACTTTCTTTCTTATTCTTTTTAAAATATGTTTATTTATTTATTTATTTATTTATTATATATAAGTACACTGTAGCTGTCTTCAGACACTCCAGTAGAGGGTGTCAGATTCTGGAGAATCTAAATCCTCTTATAATCTGAATATGATGTACATAAACACAGCCTCACATATACTTCTACATATTTAAAGAAATGTGGGGCCACTGAAAGGGCTCAACAATTAAGAGCATTGTCTCCTCTTTCAGAGAACCTGGGATCAACTACCAGCAACTACAAGGTGGCCCATCTCCAGTTCCAGGGGATCAGACAGACAGACAGACAGACAGACAGAGATTAGGATGGCAGGCCTGCCTGGTCTTTCTTTCTTTCTTATCCTTTTAAAATAATGTTTATTTATTTATTTATATTTATTTATATATGTATTTATTAGATATAAGTACACTATAGTTGTCTTCAGACACTCCAGAAGAGGGTGTCAGATTCTGGAGAATATAAATCCCTCTTATGGTCTGCATATGATGGACATAAACACAGCCTAACATATACTTCTAAAAATTTAAAGATAGGTGGAGACACTGAAAGGGATCAACAATTAACAGCATTGTCTCCTCTTCCAGAGAACCTGGGATCAAGTAACAGCAACTATATGGTGGCCCATCTCCAGTTCCAAGGGATCAGACAGACTGAGAGACAGACAGACTGACAGAGATAAGGATGGCAGGCCTGCCTGGTCTTTCTTTCTTTCTTATCCTTTTTAAAAAATGTTTATTTATTTATTTATATGTTTTTTAGATATAAATACACTGTAGCCGTCTTCAGACACTCCAGAAGAAGGTGTCAGATTCTGGAGAATCTAAATCCCTCTTATGGTCTGCATATTATGTACATAAACACAGCCTCACGTTTACTTCTTAAAATTTAAAGGTGGGAGGGGGGCCACTGAAAGGGCTCAGCAATTAACAGCATTGTCTCCTCTTTCAGAGAACCTGGGATCAACTACCTGCAACTATATGGTGGCCCATCTCCACTCCCAGGTGATCAGACAGACAGACAGACAGACAGAGATAAGGATGGCAGGCCTGCCTGGTCTTACTTTGTTTCTTATCCTTTTTAAAAAATGTTTATTTATTTATTTATTTATTTATTACATATAAGTACACTGTAGCTGTCTTCAGACTCTCCAGTAGAGGGTGTCAGATTCTGGAGAATCTAAATCCTCTTATAATCTGAATATGATGTACATAAACACAGCCTCACATATACTTCTAAATATTTAAAGAAGTGTGGGGCCACTGAAAGGGCTCAACAATTAAGAGCATTGTCTCCTCTTTCAGAGAACCTGGGATCAACTACCTGCAACTATATGGTGGCCCATCTCCATTCCCAGGTGATCAGACAGACAGACAGACAGACAGAGATAAGGATGGCAGGCCTGCCTGGTCTTACTTTGTTTCTTATCCTTTTTAAAAAATGTTTATTTATTTATTTATTTATTACATATAAGTACACTGTAGCTGTCTTCAGACACTCCAGTAGAGGGTGTCAGATTCTGGAGAATCTAAATCCTCTTATAATCTGAATATGATGTACATAAACACAGCCTCACATATACTTCTAAATATTTAAAGAAGTGTGGGGCCACTGAAAGGGCTCAACAATTAAGAGCATTGTCTCCTCTTCCAGAGAACTTGGGATCAACTACCAGCAACTACAAGGTGGCCCATCTCCAGTTCCAGGGGATCAGACAGACAGACAGACAGACAGAGATAAGGATGGCAGGCCTGTCTGGTCTTTCTTTCTTTCTTATCCTTTTAAAATAATGTTTGTTTGTTTATTTATTTATTTATTTATTTATTTATTTATGTATTTATTAGATATAAGTACACTGTAGTTGTCTTCAGACACTCCAGAAGAGGGTGTCAGATTCTGGAGAATCTAAATCCCTCTTATGGTCTGCATATGATGTACATAAACACAGCCTAATATATACTTCTAAAAATTTAAAGATAGGTGGAGCCACTGAAAGGGCTCAACAATTAACAGCATTGTCTCCTCTTCCAGAGAACCTGGGATCAACTAACAGCAACTATATGGTGGCCCATCTCCAGTTCCAAGGGATCAGACAGACTGACAGACAGACTGACAGAGATAAGGATGGCATGCCTGCCTGGTCTTTCTTTCTTTCTTATCCTTTTTAAAAAATGTTTATTTATTTATTTATATTTTTATTAGGTATAAGTACACTGTAGCCGTCTTCAGACACTCCAGAAGAAGGTGTCAGATTCTGGAGAATCTAAATCCCTCTTATGGTCTGCATATGATGTACATAAACACAGCCTCACATTTACTTATTAAAATATAAAGGTGGGGGGGGGCACTGAAAGGGCTCAGCAATTAACAGCATTGTCTCCTCTTACAGAGAACCTGGGATCAACTACCTGCAACTAAATGGTGGCCCATCTCCACTCCCAGGGGATCAGACAGACAGACAGAGAGACAAGGATAAGGATAGTAGGCCAGCCTGGTCTTTCTTTCTTTCTTATCCTTTTAAAAAAATATTTATTTATTTATTTATTTATTTATTTATTTATTTATGTATTTATTAGATATAAGTACACTGTACCTGTCTTCAGACACTCCAGAAGAGGGTGTCAGATTCTGGAGAATCTAAATCCCTCTTATGGTCTGCATATGATGTACATAAACACAGCATCACATATACTTCTAAAAATTTAAAGAAGGGTGGGGCCACTCTTAAAGCTCAACAATTAACAGCATTGTCTCCTCTTCCAGAGTACCTGGGATCAACTACCAGCAACTATATGGTGGCCCATCTCCAGTTCCAGGGGATCAGACAGACAGACATACAGACAGTGATAAGGATGGCAGGCCTGCCTGGTCTTTCTTTCTTTCTTATCCTTTTTAAAAAAATGTTTATTTATATATTTATTTATGTATTTATTAGATATAAGTACACTGTAGCTGTCTTCAGACACTCCAGAGGAGGGTGTCAGATTCTGGAGAATCTAAATCCCTCTTATGGTCTGCATATGATGTACATAAACACAGCCTCACATATACTTCTAAAAATTTAAAGATGTGTGGGGTCACTGAGAGGGCTCAACAATTAACAGCATTGTCTCCTCTTCCAGAGAACTTGGGATCAACTACCAGCAACTGCAAGGTGGCCCATCTCCAGTTCCAGGGGATCAGACAGACAGACAGACAGACAGAGATTAGGATGGCAGGCCTGCCTGGTCTTTCTTTCTTTCTTATTCTTTTAAAATAATGTTTATTTATTTATTTATATTTATTTATATATGTATTTATTAGATATAAGTACACTGTAGTTGTCTTCAGACACTCCAGAAGAGGGTGTCAGATTCTGGAGAATCTAAATCCCTCTTATGGTCTGCATATGATGTACATAAACACAGCCTAACATATACTTCTAAAAATTTAAAGATATGTGGAGCCACTGAAAGGGCTCAACAATTAACAGCATTGTCTCCTCTTCCAGAGAACCTATGATCAACTAACAGCAACTATATGTTGGCCCATCTCCAGTTCCGAGGGATCAGACAGACTGACAGACAGATAGACTGACAGAGATAAGGATGGCAGGCCTGCCTGGTCTTTCTTTCTTTCTCATCCTTTTTAAAAGATGTTTATTTATTTATTTATATGTTTATTAGATATAAGTACACTGTAGCCGTCTTCAGACACTCCAGAAGTAGGTGTCAGATTCTGGAGAATCAAAATCCCTCTTATGGTCTGCATATGATGTACATAAACACAGGCTCACGTTTACTTCTTAAAATTTAAAGGAGGGGGGGGCACTGAAAGGGCTCAGCAATTAACAGCATTGTCTCCTCTTTCAGAGAACCTGGGATCAACTACCTGCAACTATACGGTGGCCCATCTCCACTCCCAGGGGATCATACAGACACACAGACAGACAAGGATAAGTATGGCAGGCCTGCCTGGTCTTTCTTTCTTTCTTATCCTTCTTAAAAAAATTGTATTTATTTATGTATTTATTAGATATAAGTACACTGTAGCTGTCTTCAGACACTCCAGAAGAGGGTGTCAGATTCTAATGAATCTAATTCCCTCTTCTGGTCTGCATATGATGTACATAAAAACAGCCTCACATACACTTCTAAAAATTTAAAGATGGGTAGGGCCACTGATAGGGCTCAACAATTAACAGCATTGTCTCCTCTTCCAGAGAACCTGGGATCAACTACCAGCAACTATATGGTGGCCCATCTCCAGTTCCAGGGGATCAGACAGACAGACAGACAGACAGACAGAGATAAGGTTGGCAGGCCTGCCTGTTCTTACTTTCTTTCTTATCCTTTTTAAAAAATGTTTATTTATTTATTTATTTATTACATATAAGTACACTGTAGCTGTCTTCAGAAACTCCAGTAGAGGGTGTCAGATTCTGGAGAATCTAAATCCTCTTATAATCTGAATATGATGTACATAAACACAGCCTCACATATACTTCTAAATATTTAAAGAAGTGTGGGGCCACTGAAAGGGCTCAACAATTAACAGCATTGGCTCCTCTCCCAGAGAACCTTGGATCAACTACCAGCAACTATATGGTGGCCAATCTCCAGTTCCCGGGGATCAGATAGACAGACAGACAGACAGACAGAGATATGGATGGCAGGCCTGCCTGGTCTTTCTTTCTTTCTTATACTTTTTAAAAAATGTTTATTCATTTATTTATTTATTTATCTACTTATTTATTAGATATAAGTACACTCTAGCTGTCTTCAGACACTCCAGAAGTGGGTGTCAGATTCTGGAGAATCTAAATCCCTCTTATGGTCTGCATATGATGTACATAAACACAGCCTAACATATACTTCTAAATATTTAAAGATGGGTGGCGCCACTGAAAGGGCTCAACAATTAACAGCATTGTCTCCTCTTCGAGAGAACCTGGGATCAACTACCAGCTTCTATTCGTGGCCCATCTCCAGTTCCCAGGGATCAGATAGACAGACAGACAGACAGACAGAGATATGGATGGCAGGCCTGCCTGTTCTTTCTTTCTGTCTTATCCTTTTTAAAAAATGTTTATTTATTTATTTATTTATTTAGTAGATATAAGTACACTGTAGCTGTTCAGACACTCCAGAAGAGGGTGTCAGATTCTGGAGAATCTAAATCCCTCTTATGGTCTGCATATGATGTACATAAACACAGCCTCACATATACTTCTAAAAATTTAAAGAAGGGTGGGGCCACTCTAAAAGCTCAACAATTAACAGCATTGTCTCCTCTTCCAGAGTACCTGGGATCAACTACCAGCAACTATATTGTGGCCCATCTTCAGTTCCAGGGGATCATACAGACAGACATACAGACAGTGATAAGGATGGCAGGCCTGCCTGGTCTTTCTTTCTTTCTTATCCTTTTTAAAAAAATGTTTATTTATATATTTATTTATGTATTTATTTGATATAAGTACACTGTAGCTGTCTTCAGACACTCCAGAAGAGGGTGCCAGATTCTGGAGAATCTAAATCCCTCTTATGGTCTGCATATGATGTACATAAACACAGCCTCACATATACTTCTAAAAATTTAAAGATGTGTGGGGCCACTGAGAGGGCTCAACAATTAATAGCATTGTCTCCTCTTTCAGAGAACCTGGGATAAACTACCAGCACCTTATGGTGGCCCATCTCCAGTTCCAGTGGATCAGATAGACAGACAGACAGAGAGACAGAGATAAGGATGGCAGGCCTGCCTGGTCTTACTTTCTTTCTTATCCTTTTAAAAAATGTTTGTTTATTTATTTATTTATTTATTTATTTATTTATTTATTTATTAGATATAAGTACACTGTAGCCGTCTTCAGACACTCCATAAGAGGGTGACAGATTCTAGAGCATCTAAATCCCTCTTATGTTCTGAATATGATGTACATAAACACAGCCTCACATATACTTCTAAAAATTTAAAGATGTGTGGGGCCACTGAAAGGGCTCAAAATTAACAGCATTGTCTCCTCTAACAGAGAACCTTGGATCAACTACCAGCAACTATATGGTGGCCCATCTCCAGTTCCAGGGGATCAGACAGACAGACAGACAGACAGAGATAAGGATGGCAGGCCTGCCTGGTCTTACTTTCTTTCTTATTCTTTTTAAAAAATGTTTATTTATTTATTTATTTATTTATTATATATAAGTACACTGTAGCTGTCTTCAGACACTCCAGTAGAGGGTGTCAGATTCTGGAGAATCTAAATCCTCTTACAATCTGAATATGATGTACTTAAACACAGCTCACATATACTTCTAAATATTTAAAGAAGTGTGGGGCCACTGAAAGGGCTCAACAATTAAGAGCATTGTCTCCTCTTCCAGAGAACCTTGGATCAACTACCAGCAACTATATGGTGGCCCATATCCAGTTCCAGGGGATCAGACAGACAGACAAACAGACAGACAGAGATAAGGATGGCAGGCCTACCTGGTCTTACTATCTTTCTTATCCTTTTTAAAAAATGTTTATTTATTTATTTATTTATTACATATAAGTACACTGTAGCTGTCTTCAGACACTCCAGTAGAGGGTGTCAGATTCTGGAGAATTTAAATCCTCTTATAATCTGAATATGATGTACATAAACACAGCCTCACATATACTTCTAAATATTTAAAGAAGTGTGGGGCCACTGAAAGGGCTCAACAATTAAGAGCATTGTCTCCTCTTCCAGAGTACCTGGGATCAACTACCAGCAACTATATGGTGGCCCATCTCCAGTTCCAGGTGATCAGACAGACAGACAGACTGACAGAGATAAGGATGGCTTGCCTGCCTGGTCTTTCTTTCTTTCTTATCCTTTTTAAAAAATGTTTATTTATTTATTTATATTTTTATTAGATATAAGTACACTGTAGCCGTCTTCAGACACTCCAGAAGAAGGTGTCAGATTCTGGAGAATCTAAATCCCTCTTATGGTCTCCATATGATGTACATAAACACAGCCTCACATTTACTTCTTAAAATATAAAGGTGGGGGGGGGCCACTGAAAGGGCTCAGCAATTAACAGCATTGTCTCCTCTTACAGAGAACCTGGGATCAACTACCTGCAACTATATGGTGGCCCATCTCCACTCCCAGGGGATCAGACAGAAAGACAGACAGACAAGGATAAGGATGGCAGGCCAGCCTGGTCTTTCTTTCTTTCTTATCCTTTTTAAAAAAATATTTATTTATTTATTTATTTATTTATTTATTTATTTACTTATTTATTAGATATAAGTACACTGTACCTGTTCAGACACTCCAGAAGAGGGTGTCAGATTCTGGAGAATCTAAATGCCTCTTATGGTCTGCATATGATGTACATAAACACAGCCTCACATATACTTCTAAAAATTTAAAGAAGGGTGGGGCCACTCTAAAAGCTCAACAATTAACAGCATTGTCTCCTCTTCCAGAGTACCTAGGATCAACTACCAGCAACTATATGGTGGCCCAGCTCCAGTTCCAGGGGATCAGACAGACAGACATACAGACAGTGATAAGGATGGCAGGCCTGCCTGGTCTTTCTTTCTTTCTTATCCTTTTTAAAAAAATGTTTATTTATTTATTTATTTATGTATTTATTAGATATAAGTACACTGTAGCCGTCTTCAGACACTCCAGAAGAGGGTGTCAGATTCTGGAGAATCTAAATCCTTCTTATGGTCTGCATATGATGTACATAAACACAGCCTCACATATACTTCTAAAAATTTAAAGATGTGTGGGGCCACTGAGAGGGCTCAACAATTAACAGCATTGTCTCCTCTTTCAGAGAACCTGGGATAAACTACCAGCACCTTATGGTGGCCCATCTCCAGTTCCAGTGGATCAGACAGACAGACAGACAGAGAGACAGAGATAAGGATGGCAGGCCTGCCTGGTCTTACTTTCTTTCTTATACTTTTTAAAAAATGTTTATTTATTTATTTATTTATTTATTTATGTATTTATGTATTTATTAGATATAAGAACAATGTAGCCGTCTTCAGACACTCCATAAGAGGGTGACAGATTCTAGAGCATCCTAATCCCTCTTATGGTCTGAATATGATGTACATAAACACAGCATCACATATACTTCTAAAAATTAAAAATGGGTGGGGCCACTGAAAGGGCTCAACAATTAACAGCATTGTCTCCTCTTCCAGAGAACCTGGGATCAACTACCAGCAACTATATGGTGGCCCATCTCCAGTTCCAGGGGATCAGACAGACAGACAGACAGACAGAGATAAGGATGGCAGGCCTGCCTGTTCTTACTTTCTTTCTTATTCTTTTTAAAATATGTTTATTTATTTATTTATTTATTTATTATATATAAGTACACTGTAGCTGTCTTCAGACACTCCAGTAGAGGGTGTCAGATTCTGGAGAATCTAAATCCTCTTATAATCTGAATATGATGTACATAAACACAGCCTCACATATACTTCTACATATTTAAAGAAATGTGGGGCCACTGAAAGGGCTCAACAATTAAGAGCATTGTCTCCTCTTTCAGAGAACCTGGGATCAACTACCAGCAACTACAAGGTGGCCCATCTCCAGTTCCAGGGGATCAGACAGACAGACAGACAGACAGACAGAGATTAGGATGGCAGGCCTGCCTGGTCTTTCTTTCTTTCTTATCCTTTTAAAATAATGTTTATTTATTTATTTATATTTATTTATATATGTATTTATTAGATATAAGTACACTATAGTTGTCTTCAGACACTCCAGAAGAGGGTGTCAGATTCTGGAGAATATAAATCCCTCTTATGGTCTGCATATTATGTACATAAACACAGCCTCACGTTTACTTCTTAAAATTTAAAGGTGGGAGGGGGGCCACTGAAAGGGCTCAGCAATTAACAGCATTGTCTCCTCTTTCAGAGAACCTGGGATCAACTACCTGCAACTATATGGTGGCCCATCTCCACTCCCAGGTGATCAGACAGACAGACAGACAGACAGAGATAAGGATGGCAGGCCTGCCTGGTCTTACTTTGTTTCTTATCCTTTTTAAAAAATGTTTATTTATTTATTTATTTATTTATTACATATAAGTACACTGTAGCTGTCTTCAGACACTCCAGTAGAGGGTGTCAGATTCTGGAGAATCTAAATCCTCTTATAATCTGAATATGATGTACATAAACACAGCCTCACATATACTTCTAAATATTTAAAGAAGTGTGGGGCCACTGAAAGGGCTCAACAATTAAGAGCATTGTCTCCTCTTCCAGAGAACCTTGGATCAACTACCAGCAACTATATGGTGGCCCATCTCCAGTTCCCGGGGATCAGATAGACAGACAGACAGACAGGCAGAGATATGGATGGCAGGCCTGCCTGGTCTTTCTTTCTTTCTTATCCTTTTTAAAAAATGTTTATTTATTTATTTATTTATTTATGTATTTAGTAGATATAAGTACACTGTAGCTGTTCAGACACTACAGAAGAGGGTGTCAGATTCTGGAGAATCTAAATCCCTCTTATGGTCTGCATATGATGTACATAAACACAGCCTCACATATACTTCTAAAAATTTAAAGAAGGGTGGGGCCACTCTAAAAGCTCAACAATTAACAGCATTGTCTCCTCTTCCAGAGTACCTAGGATCAAATACCAGCAACTATATGATGGCCCATCTCCAGTTCCAGGGGATCAGACAGACAGACATACAGACAGTGATAAGGATGGCAGGCCTGCCTGGTCTTTCTTTTTTTCTTATCCTTTTTAAAAAAATGTTTATTTATATATTTATTTATGTATTTATTAGATATAAGTACACTGTAGCTGTTTTCAGACACTCCAGAAGAGGGTGTCAGATTCTGGAGAATCAAAATCCCTCTTATGGTCTGCATATGATGTACATAAACACAGCCTCACATATACTTCTAAAAATTTAAAGATGTGTGGGGCCACTGAGAGTTCTCAACAATTAACAGCATTGTCTCCTCTTTCAGAGAACCTGGGATAAACTACCAGCACCTTATGGTGGATCATCTCCAGTTCCAGTGGATCAGACAGACAGACAGACAGAGAGACAGAGATAAGGATGGCAGGCCTGCCTGGTCTTTCTTTATTTCTTATACTTTTTAAAAAATCTTTATTTATTTATTTATTTATGTATTTATTAGATATAAGTACACTGTAGCCATCTTCAGACACTCCAGAAGAGGGTGTCAGATTCTGGAGAATCTAAATCCCTCTTATGGTCTGCATATGATGTACATAAACACAGCCTCACATATACTTCTAAAAATTAAAAATGGGTGCGGCCACTGAAATGGTTCAACAATTAACAGCATTGTCTCCTCTTCCAGAGAACCTGGGATCAACTACAATTACCTACAAGGTGGCCCATCTCCAGTTCCAGGGGATCAGACAGACAGACAGACAGAAAGAGATAAGGATGGCAGGCCTGCCTGGTCTTTCTTTCTTTCTTATCCTTTTTAAAAAATATTTATTTATTTATTTATTTTTTATGTATTTCTTAGATATAAGTACACTATAGCTTTCTTTAGACACTCCAGAGGAGGGTGTCAGATTCTGGAGAATGTAAATCCCTCTTATGGTCTGCATAGGATGTACATAAACACAGCCTCACATATACTGAGCTGAGGTGTCACAGGCCAACTGCTGGAATATCTGAGTACCACCTAGAGAGAGAAAAGCTATGCTGTGTTTGCTTAATTTATGTATTTTATTATTTCTACTTGTTGTTTTGTTTTGTTTTATTTGTTTTTAGAGAAGTCCTCAGTCTGTAGCTCTGGCTGACCAAGGACTGCCTACTTGTGTTAATTAGGTTTTCACAGCTGAGAATAGACACCAAGAGCAAGGTAAGGCTTAGAAAACCCTACATTCAGTGGTGGCTCAAGCTCTTAATGAGAGCACTCTGTAGATAGAGTCAGTCAGTTTCTGAGTTCGAGGCCACCCTGGTGAAAGACAGGGCTAGGGTAGGGGCTAGGGTGAGGAAAGGAAGAAAGAAAGAAAGAAAAAGTTTTTATAAAAGTTTTATAAAAAGTGTTAAAGTTTTTAAAAATTAAAAAAAAAAATACCAGATCACCATCACACAGCATTGGCTGTCTTCAGGTGTATCCTTTCAGCCTCCAAAACAAAAAACAATGGCTGGCTGTCTTCAGGTGTATCCTATTCTCGAGTCTTATTTCCAACCTTAGAGCTGGGCTGAGCTGCCTCATTATGTAATTGCAAACCTTCCTTGGTTTGTCTTTTCCATTTCTAAGACTAACAGGCCTTTTTCTATTTATTGAATATGCTCATGACTGTCCTTTAGATATAGTAAATATAACTGTTGCTTATAAAACTTGTTTTCTAGGAATTTTTAAAGGGCAATGGCAGAGTTTATTTATAAAAAAATATTTTGCATTTATTTATTTGTGTGAGTGATGAAGCTCAGGTCTTCAAACTCGTCAGGAGGTATGATTACCTACCCTCTCTCTCAACCCCTCTCTCTCCTCTCTCAATGATTGTGTAAGAATGTTTTGCATGTGTATGCTGTGCCCACAGACTCCAGAACAGAGTATTAGATCCCCTGGAACTGGAGATGGGCCACCATATATAATACTGGTAATTGAGCCCAGGTTCTCTGGAAGAGGAGACAATGCTCTTAATTGTTGAGCCCTCTCTGTAGCCACATCTTTCTTTCTTTCTTTTTTTTTTTTGAGTTTATGTGAGGCTGTGTTTATATACATCATATGCAGACAATAAGAATGATTTAGATTCTTCAGAATCTGACACCCTCTTCTGGACTGTCTGAACATAGCTACAGCATACTTAAATATAATAAATAAATAAATCTTTAAAAAGAAAAGGAAAAGTAAAAAAGAAAGAACAGGCCTGCCATATGCATGTTCATAGAGGAAAATGGAAGAGACCCCAATCTAACCTCAGCAGGGTGCTTCCTTCTGGATGGTAGCTCACAGTTTCATCCCAGCAAGACAGGCAAATCACTGAGTTCAAGGACAGTAAGGTTCAGGACAGCCAAGGTTAGGAAGGAAAAGGGTCTATGTTGAGAATACAAACCGACAAAACAACAACTAGGAAAAAGAAGTGACAGTGTAACTTGGGGTAGGGTACCAACAAGAGAAAGCTTTCTGTTACCACTTACAAACACCAGTAGCCTTGCACCCTTCTGCCCAGGTCCCTGCCTTCCTTTCTAGGCATTCTAAGGATGCCAGGGGGTGGGGGAATCCAGATTAACTTTTTAAAAACAAAGACTTGGTCTTTGATGTATATAGGAAGCCCTTCTCAGTGCCTTTAACTACCACTGAACTTTCAGGGCTGTGACTCAACTGTAACAAGGAACAGGGCTAAGAACCTGCAGCCTTTGAAAACAACTATTTTTTTAAAGTGGGGGACACAAATCAGCAGTAGAACCCCTCAGGTTCAGCCATAATACTTGTTAGGGAAAGAGCCTCAATGTCCGGAGCTGAGGTCTCATGGGTGAACTGCTTCAAGCTCTGAGTATCATTGAAAGAAAGAAAAGATATCATGTGGTTGCTTAATTTATTTATTTTATTATTTCTATTTTTTGTTTTCTTTTGTTTTGTTTTAGAAAAGGCCTCAGTCTGTAGCTATGGCTGACCTAGGACAGACTACATGTGTTAATTAGGGTTTCACAGCTGAGAAACAGACCATACCTATGTAAGACTTAGAAAACCCAACAGTCAGTGGTGGCTCGAGCTCTTAATGAGAGCACTCTGGAGGCAGAGGCAGTCAGTTTCTGAGTTCGAGGCCAGCCTGGTTAAAGACAGGGATAGGCAGGGCTAGGCAAGGCAGGGCTGGGCTGGGCTAGGCTAGGCTAGGCAAGGGGCTGGGCTAGTCAAGGCAAGGGACTAGGCTAGGCTACTCAAGGGGCTAGGCAAGACAGACAGACAGAGAGAAAGACAGACAAGGATGGCAGGCCTGCCTGGTTTTTCTTTCTTTCTTATCCCTTTTAAAAAATGTTTATTTATTTATTTATTTATTTATTTATGTATTTATTAGATATAAGTACACTGTAGCTGTCTTCAGACACTCCAGAAGAGGGTGTCAGATTCTGGAGAATCTATATCCCTCTTATGGTCTGCATATGATGTACATAAACACAGCCTCACATTTACTTCTAAAAATTTAAAGATGTGTGGGGCCAATGAAAGGGATCAACAATTAACAACATTGTCTCCTCTTATAGAGAACCAGGGATCAAGTACCAGCAACGATATGGTGGCCCATCTCCAGTTCCAGGGGATCAGACAGACAGACAGTCAGACAGACAGATAGAGCTAAGAATGGCAGGCCTACCTGGTCTTTCATTCTTTCTTATCCTTTTTAAAAAATGTTTATTAATTTAAGTATGTATTTATTAGATTTAAGTACATTGTAGCTGTCTTCAAACACTCCCGAAGAGGGTGTCAGATTCTGGAGAATCTATATCCCTCTTATCGTCTGCATATGATGTACATGAACACAGCCTCACATATACTTCTAAAAATTTAAAGATGGGTGGGGCCACTGAAAGGGCTCAACAATTAACAGCACTGAATCATCTTCCAGAGAACCTGGGATCAACTACCAGCAATTATATGGTGGCCCATCTCCAGTTCCAGGGGATCAGACAGACAGACAGACAGTGATAAGGATGGCAGGCCTGCCTGGTCT
The DNA here is from genome assembly GCF_978045245.1 of Mus caroli. Classification (NCBI taxonomy): domain Eukaryota; kingdom Metazoa; phylum Chordata; class Mammalia; order Rodentia; family Muridae; genus Mus; species Mus caroli. Next base: position 72,482 of record NW_028227500.1, on the reverse strand, counting down.
TTCTTTCTTTCTTATCGTTTTTAAAAAATGTTTATTTCTTTATTTATGTATTTATTAGATATAAGTACCCTGTATTCGTCATAGACACTCCAAAAGACGGTGTCAGATTCTGGAGAATATAAATCCCTCTTTAAGGGTCTGAATATGATGTACATAAACACAGCATCACATTTACTTCTAGAAATTTAAAGATGGGTGGGGCCACTGAAAGGGCTGAACAATTAACAGCATTGTCTCCTCTTCAGAAGACCTGGGATCAACTACCAGCAACAAAATGGTGGCCCATCTCCAGTTCCAGGGGATCAGACAGACAGACAAACAGAGAGACAGACAGACAGACAAAGATAAGGATGGCAGCCCTGCCTGGTCTTTCTTTCTTTCTTATCCTTTTTAAAAAATGTTTATTTATTTATTTATTTATTTATTTATTTATTAGATATAAGTACACTGTAGCTATCTTCAGATACTCCAAGAGGATGTCAGATTCTGAAGAATCTAAATCCCTCTTATGGTCTGCATATGATGTACAGAAACACAGCCTCACATATACTTCTAAAAATTTAAAGATGGGTGGGGCCACAGAAAGGGATCAACAATTAACAGCATTGTCTCCTCTTCCAGAGAACCTTGGATAAACTACCAGCAACTATATGGTTGCCCATCTCCAGTTCCAGGGTATCAGACAGACAGACAGACAGACAGAGATAAGAATGGAGGCCTGCCTGGTCTTTCTTTCTTTCTTATACTTTTAAAAAAAATGTTTATTTATTTATTTATTTATTTTTGTATTTATTACATATAAGTACACTGTAGCTGTCTTCAGACACTCCAGAAGAGGGTGCCAGATTCTGGAGAATCTAAATCCCTCTTATGGTCTGCATATGATGTACATAAACACAGCCTCACATATACTTCTAAAAATTTAAAGATGTGTGGGGCCACTGAAAGGGCTCAAAATTAACAGCATTGTCTCCTCTAACAGAGAACCTGGGATCAACTACCAGCAACTATATGGTGGCCCATCTCCAGTTCCAGGGGATCAGGCAGACAAAGAGACAGACAGACAAGGGTGGCAGTCCTCCCTGGTTTTTCTTTCTTTCTTATCCTTTTTAAAAAATGTTTATTTATTTATTTATGTATTTATAAGATATAAGTACACTGTAGCTGTATTCAGACACTCCAGAAGAGGGTGTCAGATTCTGGAGAATATAAATCCCTCTTATGGTCTGCATATGTTGGACATAAACACAGATTCACATACACTTCTAAAAATTTAAGATGGGTGGGGCCACTGAAAGGGCTCAACAATTAACAGCATTGTCTCTTCTTCCAGAAAACCTGGGATCAACTACCAGCAACTATATGGTGGCCCATCTCCAGTTCCAGGGGATCAGACAGACAGACAGACAGACAGAGATAAGGAGGGCAGGCCTGCCTGGTTTTTCTTTCTTTCTTATCCTTTTAAAATAATGTTTATTTATTTATTTATTTATTTATTTATTTATTTATTTATGTATTTATTAGATATAAGTACACTGTAGTTGTCTTCAGACACTCCAGAAGAGGGTGTCAGATTCTGGAGAATCTAAATCCCTCTTATGGTCTGCATATGATGTACATAAACACAGCCTAACATATACTTCTAAATATTTAAAGATAGGTGGAGCCACTGAAAGGGCTCAACAATTAACAGCATTGTCTGTTCTTCCAGAGAACCTGGGATCAACTAACAGCAACTATATAGTGGCCCATCTCCAGTTCCAATGGATCAGACAGACAGACAGACTGACAGAGATAAGGATGGAGGCCTGCCTGGTCTTTCTTTCTTTCTTATACTTTTAAAAAATGTTTATTAATTTAAGTATGTATTTATTAGATATAAGTACACTTTAGCTGTCTTCAGACACTCTAGAAGAGGGTGTCATCTTCTGGGTAATCTAAATCCCTCTTATGGTCTGCATTTGATGTACATAAACACAGCCTCACATATACTTCTAAAAATTTAAAGAAGGGTGGGCCCACTGAAAGGGCTCAACAATTAACAGCATTGTCTCCTCTTCCAGAGATCCTTGGATCAACTACAAGCAACTATATGGTGGCCCATCTAAAGTTCCAGGGGATAAGACAGACAGACAGACAGAGATAAGGATGGCAGGCCTGCCTGATTTTTCTTTCTTTCTTATCCTTTTTAAAAAATGTTTATTTATTTATTTATTTATTTATTTATTCATTTATTTATTTATTTATTTATTTATTTATTTATTTATTTATTAGATATAAGTACACTGTAGCTGTCCTCAGACTCTCCAGAAGAGGGTGTCAGATTCTGGAGAATCAATATCCCTCTTATGGTCTGCATATGATGTACATGAACACAGCCTCACATATACTTCTAAAAATTTAAAGATGGGTGGGGCCACTGAAAGGGCTCAACAATTAACAGCATTGTCTCCTCTACCAGAGAACCTGGGATCAACTACCAGCAACTATATGGTGGCCCATCTCCAGTTCCAGGGGATCAGACAGACAGACAGAAAGACAAGGATGTCAGGCCTGCCTGGTCTCTCTTTCTTTATTATCCTTTTTAAAAAATGTTTATTTGTTTATTTATGAATTTATTAGATATAAGTACACTGTAGCTGTCTTCAGACACTCCAGAAGAGGGTGTCAGATTCTGGAGAATCTAAATCCCTCTTATGGTCTGCATATTGCGTACATAAACACAGCCTCGCATATACTTCTAAAAATTTAAAGATGGGTGGGGACACTGAAAGGGCTCAACAATTAACAGCATTGTCTCCTCTTCCAGAGAACCTGGGATCAACTACAAGAAACTCTATGGTGGCCCATCTCCAGTTCCAGAGGATCAGACAGACAGACAGACAGACAGAGATAAGGATGGCAGGCCTGCCTGGTCTTTCTTTCTTTCTTATCGTTTTTAAAAAATGTGTATTTCTTTATTTATGTATTTATTAGATATAAGTACCCTGTATTCGTCATAGACACTCCAAAAGACGGTGTCAGATTCTGGAGAATATAAATCCCTCTTTAAGGGTCTGAATATGATGTACATAAACACAGCATCACATTTACTTCTAGAAATTTAAAGATGGGTGGGGCCACTGAAAGGGCTGAACAATTAACAGCATTGTCTCCTCTTCAGAAGACCTGGGATCAACTACCAGCAACAAAATGGTGGCCCATCACAGTTCCAGGGGATCAGACAGACAGACAAACAGAGAGACAGACAGACAGACAAAAATAAGGATGGCAGCCCTGCCTGGTCTTTCTTTCTTTCTTATCCTTTTTAAAAAATGTTTATTTATTTATTTATTTATTTATTTATTTATTTATTTATTTATTAGATATAAGTACACTGTAGCTATCTTCAGATACTCCAAGAGGATGTCAGATTCTGGAGAATCTAAATCCCTCTTATGGTCTGCATATGATGTACAGAAACACAGCCTCACATATACTTCTAAAAATTTAAAGATGGGTGGGGCCACAGAAAGGGATCAACAATTAACAGCATTGTCTCCTCTTCCAGAGAACCTTGGATAAACTACCAGCAACTATATGGTTGCCCATCTCCAGTTCCAGGGTATCAGACAGACAGACAGACAGACAGAGATAAGAATGGAGGCCTGCCTGGTCTTTCTTTCTTTCTTATACTTTAAAAAAAATGTTTATTTATTTATTTATTTATTTTTGTATTTATTACATATAAGTACACTGTAGCTGTCTTCAGACACTCCAGAAGAGGGTGCCAGATTCTGGAGAATCTAAATCCCTCTTATGGTCTGCATATGATGTACATAAACACAGCCTCACATATACTTCTAAAAATTTAAAGATGTGTGGGGCCACTGAAAGGGCTCAAAATTAACAGCATTGTCTCCTCTAACAGAGAACCTGGGATCAACTACCAGCAACTATATGGTGGCCCATCTCCAGTTCCAGGGGATCAGGCAGACAAAGAGACAGACAGACAAGGGTGGCAGTCCTCCCTGGTTTTTCTTTCTTTCTTATCCTTTTTAAAAAATGTTTATTTATTTATTTATGTATTTATAAGATATAAGTACACTGTAGCTGTATTCAGACACTCCAGAAGAGGGTGTCAGATTCTGGAGAATATAAATCCCTCTTATGGTCTGCATATGTTGGACATAAACACAGATTCACATACACTTCTAAAAATTTAAGATGGGTGGGGCCACTGAAAGGGCTCAACAATTAACAGCATTGTCTCTTCTTCCAGAAAACCTGGGATCAACTACCAGCAACTATATGGTGGCCCATCTCCAGTTCCAGGGGATCAGACAGACAGACAGACAGACAGAGATAAGGAGGGCAGGCCTGCTTGGTTTTTCTTTCTTTCTTATCCTTTTAAAATAATGTTTATTTATTTATTTATTTATTTATTTATTTATTTATTTATGTATTTATTAGATATAAGTACACTGTAGTTGTCTTCAGACACTCCAGAAGAGGGTGTCAGATTCTGGAGAATCTAAATCCCTCTTATGGTCTGCATATGATGTACATAAACACAGCCTAACATATACTTCTAAATATTTAAAGATAGGTGGAGCCACTGAAAGGGCTCAACAATTAACAGCATTGTCTGTTCTTCCAAGAACCTGGGATCAACTAACAGCAACTATATAGTGGCCCATCTCCAGTTCCAATGGATCAGACAGACAGACAGACTGACAGAGATAAGGATGGAGGCCTGCCTGGTCTTTCTTTCTTTCTTATACTTTTAAAAAATGTTTATTAATTTAAGTATGTATTTATTAGATATAAGTACACTTTAGCTGTCTTCAGACACTCTAGAAGAGGGTGTCATCTTCTGGGTAATCTAATCCCTCTTATGGTCTGCATTTGATGTACATAAACACAGCTTCACATATACTTCTAAAAATTTAAAGAAGGGTGGGCCCACTGAAAGGGCTCAACAATTAACAGCATTGTCTCCTCTTCCAGAGATCCTTGGATCAACTACCAGCAACTATATGGTGGCCCATCCCAAGTTCCAGGGGATAAGACAGACAGACAGACAGACAGAGATAAGGATGGCAGGCCTGCCTGATTTTTCTTTCTTTCTTATCCTTTTTAAAAAATATTTATTTATTTATTTATTTATTTATTCATTTATTTATTTATTTATTTATTTATTAGATATAAGTACACTGTAGCTGTCCTCAGACTCTCCAGAAGAGGGTGTCAGATTCTGGAGAATCAATATCCCTCTTATGGTCTGCATATGATGTACATGAACACAGCCTCACATATACTTCTAAAAATTTAAAGATGGGTGGGGCCACTGAAAGGGCTCAACAATTAACAGCATTGTCTCCTCTACCAGAGAACCTGGGATCAACTACCAGCAACTATATGGTGGCCCATCTCCAGTTCCAGGGGATCAGACAGACAGACAGAAAGACAAGGATGTCAGGCCTGCCTGGTCTCTCTTTCTTTATTATCCTTTTTAAAAAATGTTTATTTGTTTATTTATGAATTTATTAGATATAAGTACACTGTAGCTGTCTTCAGGCACTCCAGACGAGGGTGTCAGATTCTGGAGTATCTAAATCCCTCTTATGGTCTGCATATTGCGTACATAAACACAGCCTCGCATATACTTCTAAAAATTTAAAGATGGGTGGGGCCACTGAAAGGGCTCAACAATTAACAGCATTGTCTCCTCTTCCAGAGAACCTGGGATCAACTACAAGAAACTGTAGTTGGTGGCCCATCTCCAGTTCCAGAGGATCAGACAGACAGACAGACAGACAGAGATAAGGATGGCAGGCCTGCCTGGTCTTTCTTTCTTTCTTATCGTTTTTAAAAAATGTTTATTTCTTTATTTATGTATTTATTAGATATAAGTACCCTGTATCCGTCATAGACACTCCAAAAGACGGTGTCAGATTCTGGAGAATATAAATCCCTCTTTAAGGGTCTGAATATGATGTACATAAACACAGCATCACATTTACTTCTAGAAATTTAAAGATGGGTGGGGCCACTGAAAGGGCTGAACAATTAACAGCATTGTCTCCTCTTCAGAAGACCTGGGATCAACTACCAGCAACAAAATGGTGGCCCTTCTCCAGTTCCAGGAGATCAGACAGACAGACAAACAGAGAGACAGACAGACAGACAAAGATAAGGATGGCAGCCCTGCCTAGTCTTTCTTTCTTTCTTATCCTTTTTAAAAAATGTTTATTTATTTATTTATTTATTTATTTATTTATTTATTTATTAGATATAAGTACACTGTAGCTATCTTCAGATACTCCAAAAGAGGGGGTCAGATTCTGGAGAATCTAAATCCCTCTTATGGTCTGCATATGATGTACATAAACACAGCCTCACATATACTTCTAAAAATTTAAAGAAGGGTGGGGCCACTCTAAAAGCTCAACAATTAACAGCATTGTCTCCTCTTCCAGAGTACCTGGGATCAACTACCAGCAACTATATGGTGGCCCATCTCCAGTTCCAGGGGATCATACAGACAGACATACAGACAGTGATAAGGATGGCAAGCCTGCCTGTTCTTTCTTTCTTTCTTATCCTTTTTAACAAAATGTTTATTTATATATTTATTTATGGATTTATTAGATATAAGAACACTGTAGCTGTCTTCAGACACTCCAGAAGAGGGTGTCAATTTCTGGAATCTAAATCCCTCTTATGGTCTGCATATGATGTACATAAACACAGCCTCACATATACTTCTAAAAATTTAAAGATGTGTGGGGTCACTGAGAGGGCTCAACAATTAACAGCATTATCTCCTCTTTCAGAGAACCTGGGATAAACTATCAGCACCTTATGGTGGCCCATCTTCAGTTCCAGTGGATCAGACAGACAGACAGACAGAGAGACAGAGATAAGGATGGCAGGCCTGCCTGGTCTTTCTTTATTTCTTATACTTTTTAAAAATGATTATTTATTAATTTATTTATTTATCTATTTATTTATTAGATATAAGTACACTGTACCCGTTTTCAGACACTCCAGAAGAGGGTGACAGATTCTAGAGAATCTAAATCCCTCTTATGGTCTGAATATGATGTACATAAACACAAAATCACATATACTTCTAAAAATTAAAAATGGGTGGGGCCACTGAAAGGGCTCAACAATTAACAGCATTGTCCCCTCTTCCAGAGAACATGGGATCAACTACCAGCACCTTATGGTGGCCCATCTCCAGTTCCAGTGGATCAGACAGACAGACAAACAGAGAGACAGAGAAAAGGATGGCAGGCCTGCCTGGTCTTTTTTTCTTATACTTTTTAAAAAATGTTTATTTATTTATTTATTTATTTATTTATTTATTTATTTATTTTTTTATGTATTTATTAGATAAAAGTATACTCTAGCTGTTCAGACACTCCAGACGAGGGTGTCAGATTCTGGAGAATCTAAATCCCTCTTATGGTCTGCATATGATGTACATAAACACAGCCTAACATATACTTCTAAAAATTATAAGATGTGTGCGGCCACTGAAAGGGCTCAACAATTAACAGCATTGTCTCCTCTTATAGAGAACCTGAGATCAACTACCAGCAACTATATGGTGTTCCATCACCAGTTCCAGGGATCAGACAGACAGACAGACAGACAGTGATAAGGATGGCAGGCCTGCATGGTCTTTCTTTCTTCTTATCCTTTTTAAAAAAAAATGTTTGTTTATTTATTTATTTATTTATTTATTTATTTATTTATTTATTTATTTATTTATTTATTAGATATAAGTACACTATAGTTGTACAGACACTCCAAAAGAGGGTGTCAGATTCTGGAGAATCTAAATCCCTCTTATGGTCTGCATATGATGTACATAAACACAGCCTCACATATACTTCTAAAAATTTAAAGATGTGTGGGGCCACTGAGAGGGATCAACAATTAACAGCATTGTATCCTCTTTCAGAGAACCTGGGATAAACTACCAGCACCTTATGGTGGCCCATCTCCATTTCCAGTGGATCAGACAGACAAACAGACAGAGAGACAGAGATAAGGATGGCAGGCCTGCCTGTTCTTTCTTTATTTCTTATACTTTTTAAAAAATGTTTATTTATTTATTTATTTATTTATGTATTTATTAGATATAAGTACACTGTAGCCGTCTTCAGACACTCCAGAAGAGGGTGACAGATTCTAGAGAATCTAAATCCCTCTTATGGTCTGAATATGATGTACATAAACACAGCATCACATATACTTCTAAAAATTAAAAATGGGTGGGGCCACTGAAAGGGCTCAACAATTAGCAGCATTGTCTCATCTTCCAGAGAACCTGGGATCAACTACCAGCAACTATATGGTGGCCCATCTCCAGTTCCAGAGGATCAGACAGACAGACAGACAGACAGACATAGATAAGGATGTCAGGCCTGCCTGGACTTACTTTCCTTCTTATCCTTTTTAAAAAATGTTTATTTATTTATTTATTTATTTATTTATGTATTTATTAGATATAAGTACACTGTAGCTGTCTTCAGACACTCCAGAAGAGGGTGTCAGATTCTGGAGAATCTAAATCCCTCTTATGGTCTGCATATGATGTACATAAACACAGCCTCACATATATTTCTAAATATTTAAAGATGGGTAGGGCCACTGATAGGGCTCAAAAATTAACAGCATTGTCTCCTATTCCAGAGAACCTGGGATCAACTACCAGCAACTTTATGGTAGCCCATCTCCAGTTCCAGGGGATCAGACAGACAGACAGACAGACAGAGATAAGGATGGAGGCCTGCCTGTTCTTTCTTTCTTATCCTTTTTAAAAAATGTTTATTTATTTATTTATTTACTTATGTATTTATTATATATAAGTACACTGTAGCTGTCTTCAGACACTCCAGAAGAGGGTGTCAGATTCTGGAGAAACTAAATCCCTCTTATGGTCTGCATATGATGTACATAAACACAGCCTCACATATACTTCTAAAAATTTAAAGATGGGTGGGGCCACTGAAAGGGCTCAACAATTAACAGCACTGACTCCACTTCCAGAGAACATGGGATCAACTACCAGCAACTATTCGTGGCCCATCTCCAGTTCCCAGAGATCAGATAGACAGACAGACAGACAGACAGACAGACAGAGATATGGATGGCAGGCGTGCCAGGTCTTTCTTTCTGTCTTATCTTTTTTAAAAAATGTTTTTTTATTTATTTATTTATTTATTTATTTATTTATTTATTTATTTATTTATTTATGTATTTAGTAGAAATAAGTACACTCTAGCTGTTCAGACACTCCAGAAGAGGGTGTCAGATTCTGGAGAATCTAAATCCCTCTTATGGTCTGCATATGATGTACATAAACACAGCCTCACATATACTTATAAAAATTATAAATAGGTGGGGTCACTGAAAGGGCTCAACAATTAACAGCATTGTCTCCTCTTCCAGAGAACCTGGGATCAACTACAAGCACCTAAAAGGTGGCCCATCTCCAGTTCCAGGCGATCAGACAGACAGACATACAGACAGTGATAAGGATGGCAGGCCTGCCTGGTCTTTCTTTATTTCTTATACATTTTAAAAAATGTTTATTTATTTATTTATTTATTAGATATAAGTACACTGTAGCTGTCTTCAGACACTCCAGAAGAGGGTGTCAGATTCTCGAGAATCTAAATCCCTCTTATGGTCTGCATATGATGTACATAAACACAGCCTCACATATACTTCTAAATATTTAAAATGGGTAGGGCCACTGATATGGCTCAACAATTAACAGCATTGTCTCCTCTTCTAGAGAACCCGGGATCAACTAACAGCAACTATATGGTGGCCCATCTCCAGTTCCAGAGGATCAGACAGACAGACAGACAGACAGACATAGATAAGGATGGCAGGCCTGCCTGGCCTTACTTTCCTTCTTATCCTTTTTAAAAAATGTTTATTTATTTATTTATTTATTTATTTATTTATTTATTTATTAGATATAAGTACACTGTAGCTGTCTTCAGACACTCCAGAAGAGGGTGTCAGATTCTGGAGAATCTAAATCCCTCTTATGGTCTGCATATGATGTACATAAACACAGCCTCACATATACTTCTAAATATTTAAAGATGGGTGGGGCCACTGATAGGGCTCAAAAATTAACAGCATTGTCTCCTCTTCCAGAGAACCTGGGATCAACTACCAGCAACTTTATGGTAGCCCATCTCCAGTTCTAGGGGATCAGACAGACAGACAGACAGAGATAAGGATGGCAGGCCTGCCTGTTCTTTCTTTCTTATCCTTTTTAAAAAATGTTTATTTATTTATTTACTTATGTATTTTTTATATATAAGTACACTGTAGCTGTCTTCAGTCACTCCAGTAGAGGGTGTCAGATTCTGGAGAATCTAAATCTTCTTATAATCTGAATATGATGTACATAAACACAGCCTCACATATACTTCTAAATATTTAAAGAAGTGTGGGGCCACTGAAAGGGATCAACAATTAAAAGCATTGTCTCCTCTTCCAGAGAACCTTGGATCAACTACCAGCAACTATATGGTGGCCCATCTCCAGTTCCCGGGGATCAGACAGACAGACAGACAGACAGAGATAAGGATGGCAGGCCTGCCTGGTCTTACTTTCTTTCTTATCCTTTTTCAAAAATGTTTATTTATTTATTTATTTATTTATTTATTTATTTATTTAAGTATTTATTAGATATAAGTACACTGTAGCTGTCTTCAGACACGCCAGAAGAGGGTGGCAGATTCTGATGAATCTAAATCCCTCTTATGGTCTGCATATGATGTACATAAACACAGCCTCACATACACTTCTAAAAATTTAAAGATGGGTAGGGCCACTGATAGGGCTCAACAATTAACAGCATTGTCTCCTCTTCCAGAGAACCTGGGATCAACTACCAGCAACTATATGGTAGCCCATCTCCAGTTCCAGGGGATCAGACAGACAGACAGACAGACAGACAGAGATAAGGATGGCAGGCCTGCCTGGTCTTACTTTCTTTCTTATCCTTTTTAAAAAATGTTTATTTATTTATTTATTTATTTATTTATTTATTTATTTATTTATTATATATGAGTACACTGTAGCTGTCTTCAGACACTTAGTAGAGGGTGTGTAATTCTGGAGAATCTAAATCCTCTTATAATCTGAATATGATGTACATAAACACAGCCTCACATATACTTCTAAATATTTAAAGAAGTGTGGGGCCACTGAAAGGGCTCAACAATTAAGAGCATTGTCTCCTCTCCCAGAGAACCTTGGATCAACTACCAGCAACTATATGGTGGCCCATCTCCAGTTCCAGGGGATCAGACAGACAGACAGACAGACAGAGATAAGGTTGGCAGGCCTGCCTGGTCTTACTTTCTTTCTTATCCTTTTTAAAAAATGTTTATTTATTTATTTATTTATTTATTTATTTATTTATTTATTTATTATATATAAGTACACTGTAGCTGTCTTCAGACACTCCAGAAGAGGGTGTCAGATTCTGGAGAATCTAAATCCTCTTATAATCTGAATATGATGTACATAAACACAGCCTCACATATACTTCTAAATATTTAAAGAAGAGTGGGGCCACTGAAAGGGCTCAACAATTAACAGCATTGTCTCCTCTTCCAGAGAACCTTGGATCAACTACCAGCAACTATATGGTGGCCCATCTCCAGTTCCCGGGGATCAGATAGACAGACAGACAGACAGGCAGAGATATGGATGCCAGGCCTGCCTGGTCTTTCTTTCTTTCTTATCCTTTTTAAAAAATATTTACTTATTTATTTATTTATTTATCTATTTATTTATGTTTTTAGTAGATATAAGTACACTGTAGCTGTCTTCAGACACTCCAGAAGAGGGTGTCAGATTCTGGAGAATCTAAATCCCTCTTATGGCCTGCATATGATGTACATAAACACAGCCTCACATATACTTCTAAAAATTTAAAGAAGGGTGGGGCCACTCTAAAAGCTCAACAATTAACAGCATTGTCTCCTCTTCCAGAGTACCTGGGATCAACTACCAGCAACTATATGGTGGCCCATCTCCAGTTCCAGGGGATCAGACAGACAGACATACAAACAGTGCTAAGGATGGCAGGCCTGCCTGGTCTTTCTTTCTTTCTTATCCTTTTTAAAAAAATGTTTATTTATATTTTTATTTATGTATTTATTAGATATAAGTACACTGTAGCTGTCTTCAGACACTTCAGAAGAGGGTGTCAGATTCTGGAGAATCTAAATCCCTCTTATGGTCTGCATATGATGTACATAAACACAGCCTCACATATACTTCTAAAAATTTAAAGATGTGTGGGGCCACTGAGAGGGCTCAACAATTAACAGCATTGTCTCCTCTTTCAGAGAACCTGGAATAAACTACCAGCACCTTATGGTGGCCCATCTCCAGTTCCAGTGGATCAGACAGACAGACAGACAGAGAGACAGAGATAAGGATGGCAACCCTGCATGGTCTTTCTTTCTTTCTTATCCGGTTTAAAAAATGTTTATTTATTTATTTATTTATTTATTTATTTATTTATTTATTTATTTATGTATTAGATATAAGAACACTGTAGCCGTCTTCAGACACTCCAGAAGAGGGTGTCAGATTCTGGAGAATCTAAATCCCTCTTATGGTCTGAATATGATGTACATAAACACAGCCTCACATATACTTCTAAAAATTAAAAATGGGTAGGGCCACTGAAATGGCTCAACAATTAACAGCATTGTCTCCTCTTCCAGAGAACCTGGGATCAACTACCAGCACCTACAAGGTGGCCCATCTCCAGTTCCAGGGGATCAGACAGACAGACAGACAGACAGAGATAAGGATGTCAGGCCTGCCTGGTCTTTCTTTCTTTCTTAACCTTTTTAAAAAATATTTATTTATTTATTTATTTATGTATTTCTTAGATATGAGTACACTGTAGCTTTCTTTAGACACTCCAGAGGAGGGTGTCAGATTCTGGAGAATGTAAATCCCTCTTATGGTATGCATATGATGTACATTAACACAGCCTCACATTTACTTCTAAAAATTTAAAGATGTGTGGGGCCAATGAAAGGGATCAACAATTAACAGCATTGTCTCCTCTTATAGAGAACCTGGGATCAACTACCAGCAACTATATGGTGGTCCATCTCCAGTTCCAGGGGTTCAGACAGACAGACAGACATACAGACAGATAGAGTTAAGGATGGCAGGCCTACCTGGTCTTTCATTCTTTCTTATCCTTTTTAAAAAATGTTTATTAATTTAAGTATGTATTTATTAGATTTTAGTACACTGTAGCTGTCTTCAAACAATCCCGAAGAGGGTGTCAGATTCTGGAGAATCTATATCCCTCTTATGGTCTGCATATGATGTACATGAACACAGCCTCACATATACTTCTAAAAATTTAAAGATGGGTGGGCACACTAAAAGGGCTCAACAATTAACACCATTGTCTCCTCTTCCAGACAACGTGGGATCAACTACCAGCAACTATATGGTGGCCCATCTCAAGTTGCAGAAGATCAGACAGACAGATAGACAGACAGAGATAAGAATGGCAGGCCTGCCTAATTTTTCTTTCTTTCTTATCCTTTTTAAAAATGTTTATTTATTTATTCATTTATTTATTTATTTATTTATTTATTTATTAATTTATTAGATATAAGTACACTGTGCTGTCTTCAGACTCTCCAGAAGAGGGTGTCAAATTCTGGAGAATCTATATCCCTCTTATGGTCTGCATATGATGTACATAAACACAGCCTCACATATACTTCTAAAAATTTAAAGATGGGTGGGGCCACTGAATGGGCTCAACAATTAACAGCATTGTCTCCTCTTCCAGAGGACCTGGGATCAACTACCAGCAACTATATTGTGGCCCATTTCCAGTTCCAGGGGATAAGACAGACATACAGACAGACAGACAGACAAGGATTGCAGGCCTGCCTGGTTTTTCTTTCTTCTCTTATACATTTTAAAAATGTTTATTTATTTATATATGTATTTATTAGATATAAGTACACTGTAGCTATCTTCAGACACTTCAGAAGAGGGTGTCATATTCTGGAGAATCTAAATCCCTCTTATGGTCTGTATATGATGTACATAAACACAGCCTCACATATACTTCTAAAAATTTAAAGATGTGTGGGTCCACTGAAACGGCTCAATAATTAACAGCATTGTCTCCTCTACCAGAGAACCTGAGATCAACTATCAGCAACTATATGGTGGCCCATTTCCAGTTCCAGGGGATCACACAGACAGACAGACAGACAAGGATTGCAGGCCTGCCTGGTTTTACTTTCTTTCTTATCCTTTTTAAAAAATGTTTATTTATTTATTTATTCATTTATTCATTTATTTATTTATGTATTTATTATATATAAGTACACTGTAGCTGTCTTCAGACACTCCAGTAGAGGGTGTCAGATTCTGGAGAATCTAAATCCTCTTATAATCTGAATATGATGTACATAAACACAGCTTCACATATACTTCTAAATATTTAAAGAAGTGTGGGGCCACTGAAAGTGCTCAACATTTAACAGCATTGTCTCATCTTCCAGAGAACCTTGGATCAACTACCAGCAACTATATGGTGGCCCATCTCCAGTTCCCGGGGATCAGATAGACAGACAAACAGACAGACAGAGTTATGGATGGCAGGCCTGCCTGGTCTTTCTTTCTCTCTTATCCTTTTTAAAAAATGTTTATTTATTTATTTATTTATTTATCTATTTATTTATTAGATATAAGTACACTGTAGCTGTCTTCAGACACTCCAGGAGAGGGTGTCAGATTCTGGAGAATCTAAATCCCTCTTATGGTCTGCATGTGATATACATAAACACAGCCTCACATATACTTCTAAATATTTAAAGATGGGTCGCGCCATTGAAAGGGCTCAACAATTAACAGCATTGTCTCCTCTTCTAGAGAACCAGGGATCAACTACCAGCAACTATTCGTGGGCCATCTCCAGTTCCCAGGTATCAGATTGACAGACAGACAGACAGACAGAGATATGGATGGCAGGCCTGCCTGGTTTTTCTTTCTTCTTATCCTTTTAAAAATGTTTATTTATTTATTTATTTATATATATATATATTTATTTATTTATTTATTTATTAGATATAAGTACACTGTAGCTGTTCAGACACTCCAGAAGAGGGTGTCAGATTCTGGAGAATCTAAATCCCTCTTATGGTCTGCATATGATGTACATAAAGACAGCCTCACATATACTTCTAAAAATTTAAAGAAGTGTGGGGCCACTCTAAAAGCTCAACAATTAACAGCATTGTCTCCTCTTCCAGAGTACCTGGGATCAACTACCAGCAACTATATGGTGGCCCATTTCCAGTTCCAGGGGATCAGACAGACAGACATACAGACAGTGATAAGGATGGCAGGCCTGCCTGGTCTTTCTTTCTTTATTATCCTTTTTAAAAAAATGTTTATTTATATATTTATTTATGTATTTATTAGATATAAGTACACTGTAGCTGTCTTCAGACACTCCAGAAGAGTGTGTCAGATTCTGGAGAATCTAAATCCCTCTTATGGTCTGCATATGATGTACATAAACACAGCCTCACATATACTTCTAAAAATTTAAAGATGTGTGGGGCAACTGAGAGGGCTCAACAATTAACAGCATTGTCTCCTCTACCAGAGAACCTGGGATCAACTACCAGCACCTTATGTTGGCCCATCTCCAGGCCAGTGGATCAGACAGACAGACAGACAGAGAGACAGAGATAAGGATGGCAGGCCTGCCTGGTCTTTCTTTATTTCTTATACTTTTTTTTTTTTTTTTTAGATTTATTTATTTATTATATGTAAGTACACTGTAGCTGTCTTCAGACACTCCAGAAGAAAGGGCCAGATCTCGTTACGGATGGTTGTGAGCCACCATGTGGTTGCTGGGATTTGAACTCTGGACCTTCGGAAGAGCAGTAGGGTGATCTTACCCACTGAGCCATCTCACCAGCCCATACTTTAAAAAAATGTTTATTTATTTATTTATTTATTTATTTATTTATTTATTTATTTATGTATTTTTTAGATATAAGTACACTGTAGCTGTGTTCAGACACTCTAGAAGAGGGTGTCATCTAATGGAGATTCTAAATCCCTCTTATGGTCTGCATATGATGTTCATAAACACAGCCTCACATATACTTGTAAAAATTTAAAGATGTGTGGGCCCACTGAAAGGGCTCAACAATTAACACCATTGTCTCCTCTTCCAGAAAACATGGGATCAAATACCAGCAACTAAATGGTGGCCCATCTCAAGTTGCAGGGGATGAGACAGACAGACAGACAGACAGAGATAAGAATGGCAGGACTGCCTGATTTTTCTTTCTTTCTTATCCTTTTAAAAAATGTTTATTTATTTATTTATTTATTCATTTATTTATTTATTTATTTATTTATTTATTTATTTATTTATTTATTATATATATAAGTACACAGTAGCTGTCTTCAGACGCTCCAGAAGAGGGTGTCAGATTCTGGAGAATATAAATCCCTCTTATGGTCTGCATATGATGGACATAAACACAGATTCACATACACTTCTAAAAATTTAAGATGGGTGGGGCCACTGAAAGGGCTCAGCAATTAACAGCATTGTCTCTTCTTCCAGAGAACCTGGGATCAACTACCAGCAACTATATGGTGGCCCATCTCCAGTTCCAGGGGATCAGACAGACAGACAGACAGTCAGACAGACAGAGATAAGGAGGGCAGGCCTGCCTGGTCTTTCTTTCTTTCTTATCCTTTTAAAATAATGTTTATTTATTTATTTATTTATTTATTTATGTATTTATTAGATATAAGTACACTGTAGTTGTCTTCAGACACTCCAGAAGAGGGTGTCAAATTCTGGCGAATCTAAATCCCTCTTATGATCTGCATATGATGTACATAAACACAGCCTCACATATACTTCTACAAATTTAAAGATGTGTGGGGTCACTGAGAGGGCTCAACAATTAACAGCATTGTCTCCTCTTTCAGAGAACCTGGGATAAACTACCAGCACCTTATGGTGGCCCATCTCCAGTTCCAGTGGATCAGACAGACAGACAGACAGAGAGACAGAGATAAGGATGGAGGTCTGCCTGGTCTTTCTTTCTTTCTTATACTTAATAAAAATATATATTTATTTATTTATTTATTTATTTATTTATTTATTTATTTATTTATTAGATATAAGTACACTGTAGCTGTCTTCAGACATTCTAGAAGAGGGTGTCATCTTCTGGAGAATCTAAATCCCTCTTATGGTCTGCATATGATGTACATAAACACAGCCTCAAATATAATTCTAAAAATTAAAAGATGGTTGGGCCCACTGAAAGGGCTCAACAATTAACACCATTGTTTCTTCTTCCAGAGAACGTGGGATCAACTACCAGCAACTATATGGTGGCCCATCTCAAGTTCCAGGGGATAAGACAGACAGACAGACAGACAGACAGAGATAAGGATGGCAGGCCTGCCTGATTTTTCTTTCTTTCTTATCCTTTTTAAAAAATGTTTATTTATTTATTTATTCATTTATTTATTTATTTATTTATGTATTTATTAGATATAAGTACACTGTAGCTGTCTTCAGACTCTCCAGAAGAGGGTGTCAGATTCTGGAGAATCTATATCCCTCTTATGGTCCACATATGATGTACATGAACACAGCCTCACATATACTTCTAAAAATTTAAAGATGGGTGGGCCCACTGAAAGGGCTCAACAATTAACAGCACTGTCTCCTTTTCCAGAGAACCTGGGATCAACTACCAGCAACTATATGGTGGCCCATCTCCAGTTCCAGGGTATCTGACAGATAGACAGACAGACAGACAGACAGACAAGGTGGCAGGCGTGCCTGGTCTTTCTTTCTTTCTTATCCTTTTTAAAAAATGTTTATTAATTTATTTATGTATTTATTAGATATAAGTACACTGTAGCTGTCTTCAGACACTCTAGAAGAGGGTGTCATATTCTGGAGAATCTAAATCCCTCTTATGGTCTGCATATGATGTTCATAAACACAGCCTCACATATACTTCTAAAAATTTAAAGATGGGTGGGCCTACTGAAAGGGCTCAATAATTAACACCATTGTCTCCTCTTCCAGAGAACGTGGGATCAAATACCAGCAACTATATGGTGGCCCATCTCAAGTTGCAGGGGATCAGACAGACAGACAGACAGACAGAGATGAGGATGGCAGGCCTGCCTGATTTTTCTTTCTTTCTTATCCTTTTTAAAAATGTTTATTTATTTATTTATTTATTTATTTATTTATTTATTTATGTATTTATTAGATATAAGTACACTGTAGCTATCTTCAGACTCTCCAGAAGAGGGTGTCAGATTCTGGAGAATCTATATCCCTCTTATGGTCTGCATATGATGTACATAAACACAGCCTCACATATACTTCTAAAAATTTAAAGATAGTTGGGGCCACTGAAAGGGCTCAACAATTAACAGCATTGTCTCCTCTTCCAGAGGACCTGGGATCAACTACCAGCAACTAAATTGTGGCCCAATTCCAGTTCCAGGGGATCAGACAGACATACATACAGACAGACAGACAAGGATTGCAGGCCTGCCTTGTTTTTCTTTCTTTCTTATACATTTTAAAAAGGTTTATTTATTTATATATGTATTTATTAGATATAAGTACACTGTAGCTGTCTTCAGGCACTTCAGAAGAGGGTGTCATATTCTGGAGAATCTAAATCCCTCTTATGGTCTGCATATGATGTACATAAACACAGCCTCACATATACTTCTAAAAATTTAAAGATGTGTGGGGAAACTGAAACGGCTCAACAATTAACAGCATTGTCTCCTCTACCAGAGAACCTGGGATCAACTAGCAGAAACTATATGGTGGCCCATCTCCAGTTCCAGGGGATCAGACAGACAGACAGACAGACAGAGATAAGGTGGCAGGCCTGCCTGGTCTTACATTCTTTCTTATCCTTTTTCAAAAATGTTTATTTATTTATTTATTTATTTATTTATTTATTATATATAAGTACACTGTAGCTGTCTTCAGACACTCCAGAAGAGGATGTCAGATTCTGGAGAATATAAATCCCTCTTATGATCTGCATATGATGTACATAAACACAGCCTCACATATACTTATAAAAATTATAAATAGGTGGGGTCACTGAAAGGGCTCAGCAATTAACAGCATTGTCTCTTCTTCCAGAGAACCTGGGATCAACTACCAGCAATTATATGGTGGCCCATCTCCAGTTCCAGGGGATCAGACAGACAGACAGACAGACAGACAGAGATAAGGAGGGCAGGCCTGCCTGGTCTTTCTTTCTTTCTTATCCTTTTAAAATAATGTTTATTTATTTATTTATTTATTTATTTATTTATTTATTTATTAGATATAAGTACACTGTAGTTGTCTTCAGACACTCCAGAAGAGGGTGTCAAATTCTGGAGAATCTAAATCCCTCTTATGGTCTGCATATGATGTACATAATCACAGCCTAACATATACTTCTAAAAATTTAAAGATAGGTGGAGCCACTGAAAGGGCTCAACAATTAACAGCATTGTCTCCTCTTCCAGAGAAACTGGGATCAACTAACGGCAACTATATGGTGGCCCATCTCCAGTTCCAAGGGATCAGACAGACAGACAGACAGACTGACAGAGATAAGGATGGAGGCCTGCCTGGTCTTTCTTTCTTTCTTATACTTTTTAAAAAATATTTATTTATTTATTTATTTATTTATTTATTTATTTATTTATTTATTTATTAGATATAAGTACACTGTAGCTGTCTTCAGACACTCTAGAAGAGTGTGTCATCTTCTGGAGAATCTAAATCCCACTTATGGTCTGCATATGATGTACATAAACATAGCCTCACATATACTTTTAGAAATTAAAAGATGGGTTGGCCCACTGAAAGGGCTCAACAATTAACAGCTTTGTCTCTTCTTCCAGAGAACGTGGGATCAACTACAAGCAACTATATGGTGGCCCATCTCAAGTTCCAGGGGATAAGACAGACAGAGAGACAGACAGAGATAAGGATTGCAGGCCTGCCTGATTTTTCTTTCTTTCTTATCCTTTTTAAAAAATGTTTATTTATTTATTTATTCATTTATTCATTTATTTATTTATTTATGTATTTATTAGATATAAGTACACTATAGCTGTCTTCAGACACTCCAGAAGAGGGTGTCTACATATGATGTACATGAACACAGCCTCACATATACTTCTAAAAATTTAAAGATGTGTGGGGCCACTGAAAGGGCTCAACATTTAACAGCATTGTCTCCTCTTCCAGAGAACCTGGGATCAACTACCAGCAACTATATGGTGGTCCATTTCCAGTTCCAGGGGATCAGGCAGACAAAGAGACAGACAGACAAGTGTGGTAGGCCTCCCTGGTCTTTCTTTCTTTCTGATCCTTTTTAAAAAATGTTTATGTATTTATTTATGTATTTATTCGATATAAGTACACTGTAGCTGTCTTCAGACACTCTAGAAGAGGGTGTCATATTCTGGAGAATCTAAATCCCTCTTATGGTCGGCATAAGGTGGACATAAACACAGATTCACATACACTTCTAAAAATTTAAGATGGGTGGGGCCACTGAAAGGGCTCAACAATTAACAGCATTGTCTCTTCTTCCAGAGAACCTGGGATCAACTACCAGCAACTATATGGTGGCCCATCTCCAGTTCCAGGGGATCAGACAGACAAACAGACAGACAGACAGACAGAGATAAGGACGGCAGGCCTGCCTGGTCTTTCTTTCTTTCTTATCCTTTTAAAATAATGTTTGTTTATTTATTTATTTATTTATTTATTTATTTATTTATTTATGTATTTATTAGATATAAGTACACTGTAGCTGTCTTCAGACTCTCCAGAAGAGGGTGTCAGATTCTGGAGAATCTATATCCCTCTTATGGTCTGCATATGATGTACATGAACACAGCCTCACATATACTACTAAAAATTTAAAGATGTGTGGGGCCACTGAAAGGGCTCAACAATTCACAGCATTGTCTCTTCTTCCAGAGAACGTGGGATCAACTACCAGCAACTATATGGTGGCCCATCTCAAGTTCCAGGGGATAAGACAGACAGACAGACAGACAGAGATAAGGATGGCAGGCCTGCCTGATTTTTCTTTCTTTCTTATCCTTTTTAAAAAATGTTTCTTTATTTATTTATTTATTCAGTTATTCATTTATTTATTTATTTATGTATTTATTAGATATAAGTACACTGTAGCTGTCTTCAGACTCTCCAGAAGAGGGTGTCAGATTCTGGAGAATCTATATCCCTCTTATGGTCTGCATATGATGTACATGAACACAGCCTCACATATACTTCTAAAAATTTAAAGATGTGTGGGGCCACTGAAAGGGCTCAACAATTCACAGCATTGTCTCCTCTTCCAGAGAACCTGGGATCAACTACCAGCAACTATATGGTGGCCCATCTCCAGTTCCAGGGGATCTGACAGAAAGACAGACAGACAGACAGACAGACAAGTTGGCAGGGCTGCCTGGTCTTTCTTTCTTTCTTATACTTTTTAAAAATGTTTATTTATTTATTTATTTATTTATTTATTTATTTATTTATGTATTTATTAGATATAAGTACACTGTAGCTATCTTCAGACTCTCCAGAAGAGGGTGTCAGATTCTGGAGAATCTAAATCCCTCTTATGGCCTGCATATGATGTACATAAACACAGACTCATGTATACTTCTAAAAATTTAAAGATGTGTGGGGCCACTGATAGGGCTCAACAATTAATAGCATTGTCTCCTCTTCCAGAGGACCTGGGATCATCTACCATTAACTATATTTTGGCCAAATTCCAGTTCCAGGGATCAGACAGACATACATACAGACAGACAGACAAGGATTGCAGGCCTGCCTGGTTTTTCTTTTTTTCTTATACATTTTAAAAATGTTTATTTATTTATATATGTATTTATTAGATATAAGTACACTGTAGCTGTCTTCAGGCACTTCAGAAGAGGGTGTCATATTCTGGAGAATCTAAATCCCTCTTATGGTCTGCATATGATGTACATAAACACAGCCTCACATATACTTCTAAAAATTTAAAGATGTGTGGGGCCACTGAAACGGCTCAACAATTAACAGCATTGTCTCCTCTACCAGAGAACCTGGGATCAACTAGCAGCAACTATATGGTGGCCCATCTCAAGTTCCAGGGGATCAGACAGACAGACAGACAGACAGACAAGGATTGCAGGCCTGCCTGGTTTTACTTTCTTTCTTATCCTTTTTAAAAATGTTTATTTATTTATTTATTTATTTATTTATTTATTTATTATATATAAGTACACTCTAGCTGTCTTCAGACACTCCAGAAGAGGGTGTCAGATTCTGGAGAATCTAAATCCCTCTTATGGTCTGCATATGATGTACATAAACACAGCCTCACATATACTTCTAAAAATTTAAAGATGTGTGGGGCCACTGAAGGGGCTCAAAAATTAACAGCATTGTCTCCTCTACCAGAGAACCTGGGATCAACTACCAGCAACTATATGGTGGCCCATCTCCAGTTCCAGGGGATCAGGCAGACAAAGAGACAGACAGACAAGGGTGGCAGGCCTCCCTGGTTTTTCTTTCTTTCTTATCCTTTTTAAAAAAAGTTTATTTATTTATTTATGTATTTATTAGATATAAATACACTGTAGCTATCTTCAGACACTCCAGAAGAGGGTGTCAGATTCTGGAGAATATAAATCCCTCTTATGGTCTGCATATGATGGACATAAACACAGATTCACATACACTTCTAAAAATTTAAGAAGGGTGGGGCCACTGAAAGGGCTCACAATTAACAGCATTGTCTCTTCTTCCAGAGAACCTGGGATCAACTACCAGCAACTATATGGTGGCCCATCTCCAGTTCCAGGGGATCAGACAGATAGACAGACAGACAGACAGAGATAAGGATGGCAGGCCTGCCTGGTCTTTCTTTCTTTCTTATCCTTTTAAAATAATTTTTGTTTATTTATTTATTTATTTATTTATTTATTTATTTATTTATTTATTTATTAGATATAAGTACACTGTAGTTGTCTTCAGACACTCCAGAAGAGGGTGTCAAATTCTGGAGAATCTAAATCCCTCTTATGGTCTGCATATGATGTACATAAACACAGCCTAAAATATACTTCTAAAAATTTAAAGATAGGTGGAGCCACTGAAAGGGCTCAACAATTAACAGCAATGTCTCCTCCTCCAGAGAACCTGGGATCAACTAACAGAAACTATATGGTGGCCCATCTCCAGTTCCAAGGGATCAGAGAGACAGACAGACAGACTGACAGAGATAAGGATGGAGGCCTGCCTGGTCATTCTTTCTTTCTTATACTTTTAAAAAAATATTTATTTATTTATTTATTTATTTATTTATTTATTTATTAGATATAAGTACACTGTAGCTGTCTTCAGACACTCTAGAAGAGGGTGTCATCTTCTGGAGAATCTAAATCCCTCTTATGGTCTGCATATGATGTACATAAACAGAGCCTCACATATACTTCTAAAAATTTAAAGATGGGTGGGGCCACTGAAAGGGCTCAACAATTAACAGCATTGTCTCCTCTTCCAGAGGACCTGGGATCAACTACCAGCAACTATATTGTGGCCCAACTCCAGTTCCAGGGGATCAGAGAGACATACATAGAGACAGACAGACAAGGATTGCAGGCCTGCCTGGTTTTTCTTTCTTTCTTATACATTTTAAAAATGTTTATTTATTTATATATGTATTTATTAGATATAAGTACACTGTAGCTGTCTTCAGGCACTTCAGAAGAGGGTGTCATATTCTGGAGAATCTAAATCCCTCTTATGGTCTGCATATGATGTACATAAACACAGCCACACATATACTTCTAAAAATTTAAAGATGTGTGGGGCCACTGAAACGGCTCAACAATTAACAGCATTGTCTCCTATACCAGAGAACCTGGATCAACTAGCAGCAACTATATGGTGGCCCATCTCCAGTTCCAGGGGATCAGACAGACCGACAGACAGACAGACAAGTATTGCAGGCCTGCCTGTTTTTACTTTCTTTCTTATCCTTTTAAAAAATGTTTATTTATTTATTTATTTATTTATTTATTTATTTATTTATTATATAAAAGTACACTGTAGCTGTCTTCAGACACTCCAGAAGAGGGTGTCAGATTCTAGACAATCTAAATCCCTCTTATGGTCTGAATATGATGTACATAAACACAGCCTCACATATACTTCTAAAAATTATAAATAGGTGGGGCCACTGAAAGGACTCAACAATTAACAGCATTGTCTCCTCTTCCAGAGAACCTGGGATCAACTACCAGCACCTAAAAGGTGGCCCATCTCCAGTTCCAGGGGATCAGACAGACAAAGAGACAGACAGACAAGGGTGGCAGGCCTCCCTGGTTTTTCTTTCTTTCTTATACTTTTTAAAAAATGTTTATTTATTTATTTATGTATTTATTAGATATAAGTACACTGTAGTTGTCTTCAGACACTCTAGAAGAGGGTGTCAGATTCTGGAGAATATAAATCCCTCTTATGGTCTGCATATGATGGACATAAACACAGATTCACATACACTTCTAAAAATTTAAGATGGGTGGGGCCACTGAAAGGGCTCACAATTAACAGCATTGTCTCTTCTTCCAGAGAACCTGGGATCAACTACCAGCAACTATATGGCAGCCCATCTCCAGTTCCAGGGGTTCAGACAGACAGACAGACAGACAGAGATAAGGATGGCAGGCCTGCCTGGTCTTTCTTTATTTCTTTTCGTTTTAAAATAATGTTTATTTATTTATTTATTTATTTATTTATTTATTTATTTATGTATTTATTAGATATAAGTACACCGTAGTTGTCTTCAGACACTCCAGAAGAGGGTGTCAAATTCTGGAGAATCTATCCCTCTTATGGTCTGCATATGATGTACATGAACACAGCCTCACATATACTTCTAAAAATTTAAAGATGTGTGGGGCCACTGAAAGGGCTCAACAATTAACAGCAATGTCTCCTCTTCCAGAGAACCAGGGATCAACTAACAGAAACTATATGGTGGGCCAACTCCAGTTCCAAGGGTTCAGAGAGACAGACAGACAGACTGACAGAGATAAGGATGGAGGCCTGCCTGGTCATTCTTTCTTTCTTATACTTTAAAAAAAATATTTATTTATTTATTTATTTATTTATTTATTTATTTATTTATTTATTTATTTATTAGATATAAGTACACTGTAGCTGTGTTCAGACACTCTAGAAGAGGGTGTCATCTTCTGGAGAATCTAAATCCCTCTTATGGTCTGCATATGATGTACATAAACAGAGCCTCACATATACTTCTAAAAATTTAAAGATGGGTGGGGCCACTGAAAGGGCTCAACAATTAACAGCATTGTCTCTTCTTCCAGAGAACATGGGATCAACTACCATCAACTTTATGGTGGCCCATCTCCAGTTGTACTCATGATGTACATGTGTGTTCATGATGTACATGAAAAGGAGGGCAGGCCTGCCTGGTCTTTCTTTCTTTCTTATCCTTTTAAAATAATGTTTATTTATTTATTTATTTATTTATTTATTTATTTATTTATTAGATATAAGTACACTGTAGTTGTCTTCAGACACTCCAGAAGAGGATGTCAGATCCTGGAGAATCTAAATCCCTCTTATGGTCTGCATATGATGTACATAAACACAGCCTAACATATACTTCTAAAAATTTAAAGATGGGTGGGCCCACTGAAAGGGCTCAACAATTAACAGCATTGTCTCCTCTTTCAGAGAACCTGGGATAAACTACCAGCACCTTATGGTGGCCCATCTCCAGTTCCAAGGGATCAGACAGACAGACAGACAGACTGACAGAGATAAGGATGGAGGCCTGCCTGGTCTTTCTTTCTTTCTTATACTTTTAAGAAATGTTTATTAATTTAAGTATGTATTTATTAGATTTAAGTACAAGGTAGCTGTCTTCAGACACTCTAAAAGAGGGTGTCATCTTCTGTAGAATCTAATTCCCTCTTATGGTCTGCATATGATGTACATAAACACAGCCTCACATATATTTCTAAAAATTTAAAGATGGGTGGGCCCACTGAAAGGGCTCAACAATTAACAGCATTGTCTCCTCTTCCAGAGAACCTGGGATCAACTACCAGCAACTATATGGTGGCCCATCTACAGTTCCAGGGGATCAGACACACAGAGAGACAGACAGACACTGTAGGACCCAGAATATGGCAAGAAACCCTGAGAAAGGTGGAAAATTAATAATACACTCTGTAGTACCCAGAATATGGCAAGAAACCCTCATAAAAGTAGAAAATTAAAAACTCACACTTAAGGACCTCAAATATGGCAAGAAAACCTGAAAAATGTGGAAAATGAGAATAATCACAGTGTAGGAACCAGAATTCCGAAAATACTTGAAAAATGTCGTAAATGAGAAAATCACATTTTAGGACCCAGAATATGGGGAGAAACCCTGAGAAACGTGGAAAATTAAAAATACACTCTGTAGCACTGAGAATATGGCAAGAAACCCTCAACAAAGTAGAAAATTAAAAACTCACACTGAAGGATCCCGAATATGGCGCGAAAACATGAAAAAGGTAGAAAATGAGAATAATCACACTGTATTACCCAGAATTACAAAAACATGAAAAACATCGAAAATGAGAAAATCACACTTGTAGGACCCAAAATACGGAAAAACTTGAAAAACGTGGAAAATGAGAAAATCACACTGCAGAAACCAGAATATGCCGAACAACCATGAAAAACCTGAAAATTAAAAATTCACACTATTGGACACAGAATATGGTGAGAAACCATGAAAAGACTGGACAATTAAAAATTCACACTTCATTACCCAGATATGGAGAGAAATACTGAAAACCGTGGGAAAAAATTCACACTGAAGGACCTGGAATACGGCAAGAGACCCTGAAAAAACATGGAAATGAGAAAATCACACAGTACGACCCAGAATATGACGAAAAAACCTGAAAAAGATAAAATATTAAAATATCACACGGAAGGACCCGGAATATGGCGAAAAACCTGAAAAACGAGGAAGATAAAAAACTCACACTGAAGGACACAGAATATGGCGAGAAAACCTGAAAAAAGTAGAAAATTAAAAATTCACACTGAAAGACCCCGAATATGGTTTGAAAACCTGAAAAAGGTGGAAAATGAGAATAATCACACTGTAGGACCCAGATTATGCCCAGAAACCCTGAAAACGTGTAAAATTAAAAAAACATGCTGTAGGACCCAGAATATGGCGAGAAAACCTGAAAAAAGTAGAAAATTAAAAATTCACACTGAAGGACCCCGAATATGGTGAGAAAACCTGAAAAAGGTGGAAAATGAGAATAATCACACTGTAGGACCCAGATTTTGCCCAGAAACCCTGAAAACGTGGAAAATTAAAAATACATGCTGTAGGACCCAGAATATGGCGAGAAACCCTGAAAAAAGTTCAAAATTACAAACTCACACTGTAGGACCCCAAATATGGCGAGAAACCCTGAAAAAGGTGCAAAATGAGAAAATCACATTTCAGGACCCAGAATATGCCGAGAAAATGTGAAAAACGTGAAAATTAAAAATTCACACTAACGGACCCAGAATATGGCGAGAAAAAGTTAATAAAAAAGTAGAAAATTAAAATCTCACAGTGAAGGAGCCCAAACATGGCTAGAAAACCTGAAAAAGGTGGAAAATGAGAAAATCACACTGTAGGATCCAGAATATGGTGAGAAACCCTGAAGAAAGTAGAAAAATACAAACTGACACTGAAGGACCCCAAATATGGGGAGAAAACCTGAAAAAGGTGGAAAATAAGAAAATCACACTGCAGGACCCAGAATATTTCAAGAAACACTGAAAAACGTGAAAATTAAAAACTCACACTGTTGGACACAGAATATGGCGAGAAACCATGAAAAAAAGTGGATAATTAAAATTCACACTGTATTACCCATAATATGGGGAGAAATACTGAAAAACGTGGAAAATTAAAAATCCACACTGAAGGACCTGGAATATGGCAAGAAAACCTGAAAACGTGGAAATGAGAAAATCACATTGTAGGACCCAGAATATGAAGAAAAAACCTGAAAAACGTGGAAAATGAAAAATACATACTATAGGACACAGTTTATGGCGAGAAACCCTGAAAGAGTAGAAAATTAAAAACTCACACTGAAGGACCCCAAATATGGCAAGAAACCCTGAAAAAAGTAGAAAATTACAAACTGACACTGAAGAACCCCAATTATGGCCAGAAAACCTGAAAAAGTTGGAAAATGAGAAAATCACACTGTAGGACCCAGAATTACGAAAAAACTTGAAAAACGTCCAAAATAATAAAATCACACTGCAGGACCCAGAATATGCC
This sequence comes from Mus caroli, assembly GCF_978045245.1. NCBI lineage: Eukaryota > Metazoa > Chordata > Mammalia > Rodentia > Muridae > Mus > Mus caroli. Next base: position 43,947 of record NW_028227500.1, on the reverse strand, counting down.
GAGAAACATTGAAAAATATGAAAATTAAAAATTGACACTGTCAGACACAGAATAAGGGAGAAACCATGAAAAAAGTGGAAAATTAAATATTCACACTGCATTACCCAGAATATGGCGAGAAATACTAAAAAACGTGGAAAATTAAAAATTCACACTGAAGGACATGGAATATGGCAAGAAAACCTGAAAAAGTGGAAATGAGAAAATCACACTGTAGGACCCAGAATATGAGAAAAAATCTGAAAAAGGTGGAAAATTAAAAATTCACACTGAAGGATCCGGAATATGGTGAAAAAACCTGAAAAACGAGGAAAATTAAAAACTCACACTGAAGGACCCAGAATATGGCGAGAAACCCTGAAAGAGTAGAAATTTAAAAACTCACACTGAAGGACCCCAAATATGGCGAGAAAACCTGAAAAATGGGGAAAATGAGAATAATCACATTGAGGGACCCAGAATTGGGAAAAAACTTGAAAAACCTCAAAAATGAGAAAATCACACTGCAGGACCCAGAATATGCCTAGATTCCCTGAAAACCTGGAAAATTAAAAATACAAGCTGTAGGACCAAGAATATGGAGAGAAGCCCTGAAAAAGTAGAAAATTAAAAACTCACACTGAAGGACCCCAAATATGTCGAGAAAACCTGAAAAATTTGGAAAATGAGAAAGTCACACTGTAAGACCCAGAATATGACGAAAAAACCTGAAAAATGTGGGAAATTAAAAATTCACACAGAAGGACCTGGAATATGTCAAGAAAACCTGAAAAATTGGAAATGAGAAAATCACACTGTAGGACCCAGAATATGACGAAAAAACCTGAAAAACGTGGAAAAATAAAAATTCACACTGAAGGACCCAGAATATGGTGAGAACACCTGAAAAACGAGGAAAATTAAAAACTCACACTGAATGACCCAGAATACGGCGAGAAACCATGAAAGAGTAGAAAATTAAAATTCACACTGACGGACCCCAAATATGGCGAAAAAACCTGAAAAATGAGGAAAATGAGAAAATCACATTGTAAGACCCAGAATATGACGAAAAAACCTGAATAATGTGGAAAATAAAAAATTCACAGTGAAGGACACGGAATATGGCGAGAATACCTGAAAAACGAGGAAAATTAAAAACTCATACTGAAGGACACAGAATATGGCGAGAAACCTTGAAAAAAGTAGAAAATTAAAAATTCACACTGAAAGACCCCAAATATGTCGAGAAAACCTGATAAAGGTGGAAAATGAGAATAATCACACTGTAGGACCCAGAATTGCCAAAAAACTTGAAAAACCATAAAAATGAGAAAATCACACTGCAGGACACAGAATATGCCGAGAAACCCTGAAAACGTGGAAAATTAAAAATTAACACTGAAGGACCTGGAATATGGCAAGAAAACCTGAAAAACGTGGAAATGAGAAAAATCACAGTGTAGGACCCAGAATATGAAGAAAAAACCTGTAAAACTTGAAAAATTAATAATTCACACTGAAGAACCCAGAATATTGTGAGAAAATCTGAAAAACGTCGAAAATGAAAAATACACACTGTAGGACCCAGAACATGGCAAGAAACCCTGAAAGAGTAGAAAATTAAAAACTCACACTGAAGGACCCCAAATATGGCAAGAAACCTTGAAAAAAGTAGAAAATTACAAACTGACACTGAAGAACCCCAATTATGGCGAGAAAACATGAAAAAGGTGGAAAATGAGAAAATCACACTGTAGGACCCAGAATTACGAAAAAACTTGAAAATATCGAAAATGAGAAAATCACACTGTAGGACCAGAATATGCCAAGAAACCCTGAAAACGTGAAAAATTAAAAATACAACGTTAGGACCCAGAATACGGCGAGAAACCCTGAAAAACTTAGAAAATTACAACTCACACTGAAGGACCCGAAAAATGGCTAGAAAGGCTGAAAAAGGTGGAAAATGAGAAAATCACACTGTAGGACCCAGAATTACGAAAAAACTTGAAAAATGTGGAAAATGTGAAAATCACACTGTAGGACCCAGAATATGCCGAGAAACGCTGAAAAAAGTGAAACATTAAATATTCACACTGTCGGACCAAGAATATTACCAAAAAAAACCCTTAAAAACGTGGAAAATTAAAAATTTACACTGTGGGACCCAGAATATGGCGAGAAACACTGAAAAATGTGGAAAATTAAATTCACACTGTAGGAACCAGAATATGCCGAGAAAACCTGAAAAAGTTTGAAAATGAAAAAATCACACTGTGGGACTGAGAATATGATGAAAAAAAAAACTTAAAAACATGGAAAATTAAAAACTCCCACTGAAAAACCTAGAATATGGCAAGAAACCCTGAAAAAGGTGGAAAATGAGAAATTCACACTGTAGGACCCAGAATATGATGATAAACACTGAAAAATATTGAAAAATAAAAATTCACACTATAGGACCAAAATATGGAAAAAAACCTTGAAAAACGTGGAAAATTAAAAATTCACACTGCAGGACCCAGAATATGCTGAGAAAACCTGAAAAAGGTGGAAAATGAGAAAATCACACTGTAGGACGGAGAATTGGGGAAAAAAACTTGAAAAAAGTCAAAAATTGGAAAATGGCACAGTAGGAGCCAGAATATGCCAGAAACCCTGAAAACGTGGAAAATTAAAAATACACGCTGTAGGATTCAGAATATGGCAATAAACCCTGAAAGAAGTAGAAAATTAAAAACTCACACTGAAGGACCCGGAATATGGCGAGAAAACCTGAAAAATGTGGAAAATGAGAAAATCAACCTGTAGGACATAGAAATGCGAAAAAACTTTAAAAAGTGGAAAATGAGAAAATCACATTGTAGGACCCAGAATATGCCAAGAAACCCTGAAAAACGAGAAAAAATAAAAATATGCTTTTTGGAGCCAGAATATTGCAAGAAACACAGTAAAAAGTAGAAAATTAAAAACTCACACTGAAAGACACCGAATATGGCAAAAAACCTGAAAAAGGTGGAAAATGAGTATAATCACACTGTAGGACACAGAATTGCGATAAAACTTGAAAAACGTGCCCAGAATACTGGCGAGAAATACTGAAAAACGTGGAAAATTAAAAATTCAGACTGAAGGACTGGAATATGGCAAGAAAACCTGAAAAACGAGGAAATGGGAAAATCACACTGTAGGAGCCAGAATATGCCGAGAAACCTTGAAAAACGTGGAAAATTAAAAATACACTCTGTAGGACCCAGAATATGGCGAGAAACCCTGAAAAAAGTAGAAAATTAAAAACTCACATTGAAGGACCCCGATATGGCGAGAAAACCTGAAAAAGGTGGAAAATGAGAAAATCACACTGTAGGACCCATAATATTACAAAAAACTTGAAAGAAGTGGAAAATTAAAAATTCACAGTGAAGGACCCAGAATATGGCGAGAAAACCTGAAAAAACGAGGAAAATTCAAATTCACACTGTAGGACCCAGAATATGGCTAGAAATCCTGAAAAGTTGGAAAATGAGAATAATCACACTGTAGGACCAAGATATGTGAAAAAACTTGAAAAATTTCAAAATGAGAAAATCACACTGTAGGACCCAGAATATGCTGAGAAAAACTGAAAACGTGGAAAATTAAAAATACACGCTGTAGGACCCATAATATGTCGAGAAACCCTGAAAAATTAGAAATGTAAAAACTCACACTGAAGGACCCCAAATATGGCAAGAAAACATGAAAAAGGTGAAAAAGAGAAAATCACACTGTAGGACCCAGAAATATGAAAAACTTGAAAATGTGGAAAATGAGAAAATCACACTGCAGAAACCAGAATATGCCGAACAACCATGAAAAACCTGAAAATTAAAATTCACACAGTCGGACACAGAATATGGTGAGAAACCATGAAAAAAGTGGACAATTAAAAATTCACAATTTATTACCCAGATATGGCGAGAAATACTGAAAACCGTGGAAAAAAATTCACACTGAAGGACCTGGAATACGGCGAGTGACCCTGAAAAACATGGAAATGAGAAAAATCACACAGTAGGACCCAGCATATGGCGAGAAAACCTGAAAAAAGTAGAAAATTAAAATTCACACTGAAGGACCCCGAATATTGCAAGAAAACCTGAAAAGGGTGGAAAATGAGAATAATCAATCTGTAGGACCCAGCTTATGCCTAGAAACCCTGAAAACGTGGAAAATTAAAAATACATGCTGTAGGACCCAGAATATGGCGTGTAACCCTGAAAAAAGTTGAAAATAACAAACTCACACTGTAGGACCCCAAATATGGCGAGAAACCCTGCAAAAGGTGGAAAATGAGAAAATCACACTGCAGGATCCAGAATATGCCGAGAAAATGTGAAAAACGTGAAAATTAATAATTCACACTAACGGACCCAGAATATGGCGAGAAACACTTAATAAAAAAGTAGGAAATTAAAAACTCACAGTGAAGGAGCCCAAACATGACCAGAAAAACCTGAAAAAGGTGGAAATGAGAAATCACACTGTAGGATCCAGAATATGGCAAGAAATCCTGAAAAAAGTAGAAAAATAAAAACTCACACTGAAGGACCCCAAATATGGCAAGAAAACCCGAAAAAGGTGGAAAATGAGAAAATCACACAGTAGGACCCAGAATTACAAAAAAACTTGAAAAAAGTGGAAAATGAGAAAATCACACTGCAGGACCAAGAATATTTAGAGAAATCCTGAAAAACGTGAAAATTAAAAATTCACACTCCAGGACCTAGAATATGCCGAGAAACCCTGAAAACGTGAAAATTAAAAATTCACATTATCGGACCCAGAATATCGTTAGAAACCCTGAAAAACGTGAAAATTAAAAATTCAACTGAAGGACCCGGAATATGGCGAGAAACCCTGAAAAAAGTAGAAAACTAAAAATTCACACTGAAGTACCCGGAATATGGCGAGAAAACCTGAAAAGGTGGAAAATGAGAATAATCACAGTGTAGGACCCAGAATTGCACAAAATAAAACTTGAAAAACATCGTAAATGAGAAAATCACACTGTAGGACCCAGAATATGGCAAGAAACCCTGAGAAACGTGGAAAATTAATAATACACTCTGTAGTACCCAGAATATGGCAAGAAACCCTCAAAAAAGTAGAAAATTAAAAACTCACACTGAAGAACCCCAAATATGGCAAGAAAACCTGAAAAATGTGGAAAATGAGAATAATCACAGATTAGGACCCAGAATTGCGAAAATACTTGAAACGTCGTAAATGAGAAAATCACATTTTAGGACCCAGAATATGGCGAGAAACCCTGAGAAACGTAGAAAATTAAAAATACACTCTGTAGCACCGAGAATATGGCAAGAACCCTCAACAAAGTAGAAAATTAAAAACTCACAATGAAGGACCCCGAATATGGTGAGAAAACCTGAAAGAGGTGGAAAATGAGAATAATCACACTGTAGGACCCAGAATAGCGAAAAAAACATGAAAATCATGGAAAATGAGAAAATCACACTGTAGGACCCAGAATATGGCGAGAAACCCTGAGAAACGTGGAAAATTAAAAATACACTCTGTAGCACCCAGAATATGGCAAGAAACGCTCAAAAAAGTAGAAAATTAAAAACTCACACTGAAGGACCCTGAATATGGCGAGAAAACATGAAAAAGGTAGAAAATGAAAATATTCACACTTTATTACCCAGAATTACAAAAACATGAAAAACATCGAAAATGAGAAAATCACACTGTAGTACCCAGAATATGCCCAGAAACCATGAAAAACGTGGAAAATTAAAAATACACGCTCTAGGACCCAGAATATGGCGAGAAACTTTGAAAAAGAAAATTAAAAATTCACACTGAGGTATCACGAATATGGCGAGAAAACCTGAAAAGGTGGAAAATGAGAATAATCACACTGTAGGACCCAGAATTGCGAAAAAACTTGAAAAACGTCGAAAATGAGAAAATCACACTGTAGGACCCAGAATATGGCAAGAAAACCTGAAAAAGGTGGAAATTGAGTAAATCACACTTTAAGACCCAGAATTTCGAAAAAACTTGAAAAATGTAGAAAATGAGGAAATCACACTATAGGACCCACAATATGACGAAAAAATCCTGAAAAACGTGGAAAATTAAAAATACACGCTGTAGGACACAGAATATGTCGAGAAACCCTGAAAAATTAGAAAATTAATACCTCACACTGAAGGACCCTAAATATGGCGAGAGAACCTAAAAAATGTAGAAAATTTAAAATTCACACTAAAGGACCCGGAATATGGCAATAAAACCTGAAAAAAGAGGAAAATTAAAAATTCACACTGAAGGACCCAGAATATGGCAAGAAAACCTGAAAAAAGTAGAAAATTAAAAATTCACACTGTAGGACTCAAAATATGCCGAGAAATGCTGAAAAACGTGAAAATTAAAAATTCACACTGAAGGACCTGGAATATGTGAAGAAAACCTGAAAACCGTGGAAATGAGAACATCACACTGTAGGACCCAGAATATGACGGAAAAACCTGAAAAACGTGGAAAATTAAAAATTCACACTGAAGGACCTGGAATATGTGAAGAAAACCTGAAAAACGTGGAAATGAGAAAATCACACTGTAGGATCCAGAATATGACGGAAAAACCTGAAAAACGTGGAAAATTAAAAATTCACACTGAAGTACCCTGCATATGGCGAGAAAAACTGAAAAACGAGGAAAATTCAAAAACACACTGTAGGATCCAGAGTAAAGGCGAGAAAACCTGAAAAAGGTGGAAAGTGAGAATTATCACAATGTAGGACCCAGATTTGGAAAAAAAAAAGTGAAAAACATCGAAATGAGAAAATCACACTGTAGGACCCAGAATATGCCGAGAAACCCTAAAAAAGGTGGAAATTGAGAAAATCACACTTTAGGACCCAGAATTTCGAAAAAACTTGAAAAAATGAGGAAATCACACTGTAGGACCCACAATATGACGAAAAAAACCTGAAAAACGTGGAAAATTAAAAATTAAAATACACGCTGTAGGACACAGAATATGTCGAGAAAACCTGAAAAATTAGAAAATTAAAAACTCACACTGAAGGACCCTAAATATGGCGAGAGAACATAAAAAAAGTAGAAAATTAAAAATTCACACTAAAGGACCCGGAATATTGCAATAAAACCTGAAAAAAGAGGAAAATTAAAAATTCACACTGAAGGACGCAGAATAGGGCAAGAAAACCTGAAAAAAGTAGAAAATTAAAAATTCACGCTGTAGGACCCAGAATATGACGGAAAAACCTGAAAAACGTGGAAAATTAAAAATTCACACTGAAGGACCTGGAATATGTGAAGAAAACCTGAAAAACGTGGAAATGAGAAAATCACACTGTAGGACCCAGAATATGATGGAAAAACCTAAAAAACGTGGAAAATTAAAAATTCACACTGAAGGACCTGGAATATATGAAGAAAACCTGAAAAACGTGGAAATGAGAAAATCACACTGTAGGAACCAGAATATGACGGAAAAACCTGAAAAACGTGGAAAATTAAAAATTCACACTGAAAGTACCCGGCATATGGCGAGAAAAACTGAAAAATGAGGAAAATTCAAAAACACACTGTAGGATCCAGAATATAGGCGAGAACACCTGAAAAAGGTGGAAAGTGAGAATTATCACAATGTAGGACCCAGATTTGGAAAAAAAAAAAAAAGTGAAAAACGTCGAAAATGAGAAAATCACACTGTAAGACCCAGAGTATGCCTAGAAACCCTGAAAAACGAGGAAAATTAAAAATACACGTTGAAGGACACAGAATATGTAGAGAAACACTGAAAAATTAGAAAAGTAAAAAATCACACTGAAGGACCCTAAATATGGCGAGAAAACCTTAAAAAGTTTTAAAATGTGAAAATCACACTGTAGGACGCAGAATTTCGAAAAAACTCGAAAAAAGTGGAAAATGAGAAAATCACACTGCAAGACCCAGAATATGCCAGAAACCCTGAAAAATGTAAAAATTAAAAATTCACACTGTATTACCCAGAATATGGCGAGAAATACTGAAAAACGTGGAAAATTAAAATATTCACACTGAAGGACCCGGAATATGGCTAGGAAACCTGAAAAATGAGAAAAATTCAAAATCACACTGTAGGAACCAGAATATGGCGAGAAAACCTGAAATAGGTGGAAAAATAGAAAATCACAATGTAGGACCCAGAATATGAAGTAAAAACTTGAAAAGCGTGGAAAATTAAAAATACACGATGTAGGACACAGAATATGTCGAGAAACCCTGAAAAATAAGAAAATAAAAACCTCACACTGAAGGACCAAAAATATGGCGAGAGAACCTGAAAATAGTAGAAAATTAAAAATTCACACTGAAGGACCCAGAATTGCAAAAAAACTTGAAAAAAGTGGAAAATGAGAAAATCACACTGTAGGACCCAGAATATGCCAAGAAACCCTGAAAACGTGGAAAATTAAAAATACATGCTGTAAGATGAAGAATACGGAGAGAAACCCTGAAAAAACTAGAAAATTACAAATTCACACTGAAGGACACCAAATATGGCTAGAAAACCTGAAAAAGTTGGAAGATGAGAAAATCCCACTGCAGAACCCAGAATATGCAGAGAAACTCTGAAAAACGTGAAAATTAAAAATTCACACTGTCGGACAAAGAATATGGAGAGAAATAATGAAAAACGTGGAAAATTAAAAATTCACACTGAAGGACCTGGAATATGTCAAGAAAACCTGAAAAACGTGGAAATTAGAAAATCACACTGTAGGAACCTGAATATGATGGAAAAACCTGAAAATGGTGGAAAATTAGAATAATCACACTGTAGGACCCAGATTTGAAAAAAAAAATTGAAAAACGTCGAAAATGTGAATATAACACTCTAGGACCCAGAATATGCCGAGATACCCTGAAAAACGTGGAAAATTAAAAATACACGCTGTAGGACCCAGAATATGGCGAGAAATCCTGAAATATCAGAAAAGTAAAAAATCACACTGAAGGACCCCAATTATGGCGAGAAAACCTGAAAAAGGTTGAAAATGAGAAAATCACACTGTAGGACCCAGAATTACGAAAAAACTTGAAAAACGTGGAAAATGAGAAAATCACACTACAGGACCCAGAAATGCCGATAAACCCTGAAAAACGTGAAAATTAAAAATTCACACTGTTGGACACAGAATATGGCAAGAAATACTGAAAAAAGTAGAAAATTTAAAATTCACACTGAAGGTCCTGGAATATGTCAAGAAAAGCTGAAAAACGTGGAAATGAGAAAAATCACACTGTAGGACCCAGAATATGACGGAAAAACCTGAAAATCGTGGAAAATTAAAAATTAACACTAAAGAGTCAGGCATATGTCGAGAAAACCTGAAAAACGAGGAAAACTCAAAACTCACGCTGTAGGACACAGAATATGTCGAGAAACCCTGAAAAATTAGAAAATTAAAAACTCACACTGAAGAAACCCAAATATGGCGAGAGAACCTGAAAAATGTAGAAAATTAAAAATTCACACTGAAGGACCCAGAACATGGCAATAAAACCTGAAAAACGAGGAAAATTCAAAACTCACTATGTAGGACCCAGAATATGGCAAGAAAACCTGAAAAAGGAGGAAAACTCAAAACTCACACTGTAGAACCCAGAATATGGCGAGAAAACCTGAAAAAGGTGGAAAATGAGAATAATCACACTGTAGGACCGAGATTTGGAAAAAAAAAATTGAAAAACGTCGAAAATGAGAAAATCACACTGTAGGACCCAGAATATGCTGAGAAACCCTGAAAAACGTGGCAAATTAAAAATACACGCTGTAGGACCCAGAATATGGAGAGAAACCCTGAAAAATTAGAAAAGTAAAAAATCATACTGAAGGACCCCAACTATGGCGAGAAAACCTGAAATAGGTGGAAAATGAGAAAATCACACTGTAGGACCCAGAATTACGCAAAAACTTGAAAAACGTGGAAAATGAGAAAATCACACGGCAGGACCCAGAATATGCAGAGAAACCCTGAAAAACGTGAAAATTAAAAATTCACACTGTCAGACACAGAATATGGCGAGAAATACTGAAAAACGTGGAAAATTAAAAACACACGCTGTAGGACCCAGAATATGGCTAGAAACCCTGAAAAAAGTAGAAAATTACAAACTCACACTGAAGGACCCCTAATATGGCAAGAAATCCTGAAAAAGGTGGAAAATGAGAAAATCACTCTGTAGGACCCAGAATTGGGAAAAAACCTGAAAAAGTCGTAAATGAGAAAAATCACACTGTAGGACCCAGAATATGACGAAAAACCCTGAAAAACGTGGAAAATTAAAAATACATGCTGTAGGACAAAGAATATGCCGAGAAACCCTGAATAACGTGAAAATTAACCATTCACATTGTCGGACAAAGAATATGGCGAGAAACCATGAAAAAAAGTGGAAAATTAAAAATTCACACTGTATTAGGCAAAATATGGAAAGAAATACTGAAAAACGTGAAAATTAAAAATTCAAACTGAAGGACCTGGAATATGGCCAGAAAAACTGAAAAAGGTGGAAAATGACAATAATCACAATATAGGACCCAGAATTGCGAAAAAACTTGAAAAGCATCGAAAATGAGAAAATCACACTGTAGGACCCATAATGTGCCGAGAAACCCTCAAAACGTGGTAAATTAAAAATACACGGTGTAGGACCCAGAATATGGCGAGAAACCCTGAAAAAAGTAGAAAATTAAAAACTCACAGTGAAGTACCCCAAGAATTGCGAAAAAAATTTGAAAAACGTGGAAAATGAGAAAATCACACTGCTGGACCCAGAATATGCCGATAAACCCTGAAAAAAGTGAAAATTAAAAATTCACACTGTCGGACACAGAATATGGCAAGAATCATGAAAAAAGTGGAAAATTAAAAATTCACACTGTATTACCCAGTATATGGCGAGAAATATTGAAAACGTGGAAAATTAAAAAATTACACTGAAGGACCCCTCATATGGCGAGAAAACCTGAAAAACAAGGAAAATTCAAAACTCACACTATAGGACCCAGAATATGGCGAGAAATCCTGAAAAAGATGGAAAATGAGAATAATCACACTACAGAACCCAGATTTGGAAAAAAAAATTGAAAAACGTCAAAAATGAGAAAATCACACTGTAGGACCCAGAATATGCCGAGAAACCCTGAAAACGTGGAAAATTAAAAATATACGCTGTAGGACCCAGAATATATCGAGAAACACTGAAAAATTAGAAAAGTAAAAAATCACACGGAAGGACCCCAAATATGGCGAGAAAACCTGAAAAAGTTTAAAAATGAGAAAATCACACCCAGAATTATGAAAAAACTTGAAAAACGTGGAAAATGAGAAAATCACACTGCAGGACCCAGAATATGACGAAAAAACTTGAAAAACGTGGAAAATTAAAAATACAAGCTCTAGGACACAGAATATGTTGAGAAATCCTGAAAATTTAGAAAATTATAAACTTACACTGAAGGACCCCAAATATGGAGAGAGAACCTGAAAAAAGTAGAAAATTAAAAATTCACACTGAAGGACCCAGAATTGCGAAAGAACTTGAAAAACATCGAAAATGAGAAAATCACACTGTAGGACCCAGAATATGCCTAGAAACCCTGAAAACATGGAAAATTAAAAATACACGCTCTATGACTCAGAATATGGCGAGAAACCCTGAAAAATGTAGAAAATTACAAACTCACACTGAAGGACCCCAAATATGGCTAGAAAACCTGAAAAATGTGGAAAATTAAAAATACATGCTATAGGACCCAGAATATGGAGAGAAACCCTGAAAAATTAGAGAAGTGAAAAATCATACTGAAGGACCCCAAATATGGCGAGAAAACCTGAAATAGGTGGAAAATGAGAAAATCACACGGCAGGACCCAGAATATGCAGAGAAACCCTGAAAAACGTGAAAATTAAAAATTCACACTGTTGGACACAGAATATGTCGAGAAATACTGAAAAAATGTGGACAATTAAAAATACACGCTGTAGGACCCAGAATATGGCTAGAAACCCTAAAAAAAGTAGAAAATTACAAACTCACACTGAAGGACCCCTAATATGGCGAGAAATCCTGAAAAAGGTGGAAAATGAGAAAATCACTCTGTAGGACCCAGAATTGGGAAAAAACCTGAAAAATGTCGTAAATGAGAAAAATCACACTGTAGGACCCAGAATATGACAAAAAACCCTGAAAAACGTGGAAAATTAAAAATACACGCTGTAGGACACAGAATATGCCGAGAAACCCTGAATAACGTGAAAATTAACGATTCACACTGTCGGCCAAAGAATATGGCGAGAAACCATGAAAAAAGTGGAAAAATAAAAAATTCACACTGTATTACGCAAAATATGGAAAGAAATACTGAAAAACTTGAAAATTAAAAATTCACACTGAAGGACCTGGAATATGGCAAGAAAACCTGAAAAACGTGGAAATGAGAAAATCACAGTGTAGGTCCCAGAATATGACGAAAAAAACCTAAAAAAAGTGGAAAATTAAAAATTCACACTGAAGGACCCAGAATATGTAGAGATAACCTGAAAAACGAGGAAAATTAAAAACTCACACTGAGGGACCCAGAATATGGCGAAAAAACCTGAAAAAAGTAGAAAATTAAAAATTCACACTGAAGGACCCCGAATATGGCCAGAAAAACTGAAAAAGTTGGAAAATGAGAATAATCAAACTGTAGGACCCAGAATTGCGAAAAAACTTGAAAAGCGTCAAATGAGAAAATCACACTGTAGGACCCATAATGTGCCTAGAAACCCTGTAAACGTGGTAAATTAAAAATACACTGTGTAGGACCCAGAATATGGCGAGAAACCCTGAAAAAAGTAGAAAATTAAAAACTCACAGTGAAGTACCCCAAGAATTGCGAAAAAACTTGAAAATCGTGGAAAATAAGAAAATCACACTGCTGGACCGAGAATATGCCAATAAACCCTGAAAAACGTGAAAATTAAAAATTCACACTATCGGAAACAGAATATGGGAAGAATCATGAAAAAAGTGGAAAATTAAAAATTCACACTGAAGGACCCCTCATATGGCAAGAAAACCTGAAAAACAAGGAAAATTCAAAACTCACACTATAGGACCGAGAATATGGCGAGAAATCCAAAAAAAAAAAAGGAAATGAGAATAATCACACTACAGAACCCAGATTTGGAAAAAAAAATTGAAAAACGTCGAAAATGAGAAAATCACACTGTAGGACCCAGAATATGCCGAGAAACCCTGAAAACGTGGAAAATTAAAAATATACGCTGTAGGACCCAGAATATGTCGAGAAACACTGAAAAATTAGAAAAGTAAAAAATCACACGGAAGGACCCCAAATATGGCGAGAAAACCTGAAAAGTTGAAAAATGAGAAAATCACACTGTAGGCCCCAGAATTATGAAAAAACTTGAAAAACGTGGAAAATGAGAAAATCACACTGCAGGACCCAAAATATGACAAAAAAACTTGAAAAACGTGGAAAATTAAAAATACACGATCTAGGACACAGAATATTTTGAGAAATCCTGAAAAATTAGAAAATTATACACTTACACTGAAGGACCCCAAATATGGAGAGACCACCTGAAAAAAGTAGAAAATTAAAAATTCACACTGAAGGACCCAGAATTGCGAAAGAACTTGAAAAACATCGAAAATGAATAAATCACACTGTAGGACCCAGAATATGCCTAGAAACCCTGAAAACATGGAAAATTAAAAATACATGCTGTAGGACCCACAATATGGCGAGAAACTCTGAAAAAATTAGAAAATTACAAACTCACACTGAAGGACCCCAAATATGGCTAGAAAACCTGAAAATGTGAAAAATGAGAAAATCACACTGCAGGACCCAGAATATGCAGAGAAACCCTGAAAAACATGAAAATTAAAAATTCACACTGTTGGACACAGAATATGGCGAGAAATACTGAAAAACGTGGAAAATTTAAAATTCACACTGAAGGTCCTGGAATATGTCAAGAAAAGCTAAAAAACATTGATAAGAGAAAAATCACACTGTAGCACCCAGAATATGACTGAAAAACCTGAAAAACGTGGAAAATTAAAAATTAACTCTAAAGTGCCCAGCATATGGCGAGAAAACCTGAAAAACGAGGAAAACTCAAAACTCACGCTGTAGGACACAGAATATGTCGAGAAACCCTGAAAAATTAGAAAATTAAAAACTCACACTGAAGAAACCCAAATATGGCAAGAGAACCTGAAAAATGTAGAAAATTAAAAATTCACACTGAAGGAACCAGAACATGGCAATAAAACCTGAAAAACGAGGAAAATTCAAAACTCACTATGTAGGACCCAGAATATGGCAAGAAAACCTGAAAAAGGAGGAAAACTCAAAACTCACACTGTAGAACCCAGAATATGGCGAGAAAACCTGAAAAAGGTGGAAAACGAGAATAATCACACTGTAGGACCGAGATTTGGAAAAAAAATTGAAAAACGTCGAAAATGAGAAAATCACACTGTAGGACCCAGAATATGCTGAGAAACCCTGAAAAATGTGGAAAATTAAAAATACACGCTGTAGGACCCAGAATATGGCTAGAAACCCTGAAAAAAGTAGAAAATTACAAACTCACACTGAAGACCCCTAATATGTCGAGAAATCCTGAAAAAGGTGGAAAATGAGAAAATCACTCTGTAGGACCCAGAATTGGGAAAAAAAATGAAAATTGTCGTAAATGAGAAAAATCACACTGTAGGACCCAGAATATGACAAAAAAAAACCTGAAAAACGTGGAAAATTAAAAATACACGCTGTAGGACAGAGAATATGCCAAGAAACCCTGAATAACGTGAAAATTAACGATTCACAATGTTGGACAAAGAATATGGCGAGAAACCATGAAAAAAGTGGAAAATGAAAAATTCACACTCTATTACGCAAAATATGGAAAGAAATACTGAAAAACGTGAAAATTAAAAATTCACACTGAAGGACCTGGAATATGGCAAGAAACCTGAAAAACGTGGAAATGAGAAAATCACACTGTAGGTCCCAGAATATGACGAAAAAACCTGAAAAAAGTAGAAAACTAAAAATTCACACTGAAGGACCCAGAATATGTAGAGATAACCTGAAAAACAAGGAAAATTAAAAACTCACACTGAGGGACCCAGAATATGGGGAGAAAACCTGAAAAAAGTAGAAAATTAAAAATTCACACTGAAGGACCCCGAATATGGCCAGAAAAACTGAAAAAGGTGGAAAATGACAATAATCACACTGTAGGGCCCAGAATTGCGAAAAAACTTGAAATGCGTATAAAATGAGAAAATCACACTGTAGGACCCATAATGTGCCGAGAAACCCTGAAAACGTGGTAAATTAAAAATACACGGTGTAGGACCCAGAATATGGCGAGAAACCCTGAAAAAGTAGAAAATTAAAAACTCACAGTGAAGTACCCCAAGAATTGCGAAAAAACTTGAAAATCGTGGAAAATGAGAAAATCACACTGCTGGACTCAGAATATGCCGATAAACCCTGAAAAACATGAAAATTAAAAATCCACACTGTTGGACACAGAATATGGCAAGAATCATGAAAAAAGTGGAAAATTAAAAAATCACACTGAAGGACCCCTCATATGGCAAGAAAACCTGAAAAACAAAAAGAAAATTCAAAACTCACACTATAGGACCGAGAATATGGCGAGAAATCCTGAAAAAGATGGAAAATGAGAATAATCAGACTATATAAACCAGATTTGGAAAAAAAAAATTGAAAAACGTCGAAAATGAGAAAATCACACTGTAGGACCCAGAATATGCCAAGAAACCCTGAAAACGTGGAAAATTAAAAATATACGCTGTAGGACCCAGAATATATCGAGAAACACTGAAAAATTAGAAAAGTAAAAAATCACACGGAAGGACCCCAAATATGGCGAGAAAACCTGAAAAAGTTGAAAAATGAGAAAATCACACTGTAGGACCCAGAATTATGAAAAAACTTGAAAAACGTGGAAAATGAGAAAAATACACTGCAGGACCCAGAATATGACGAAAAAAACTTGAAGAACGTGGAAAATTAAAAATACACGCTCTAGGACACTGAATATGTTGAGAAATCCTGAAAAATTAGAAAATCATAAACTTACACTGAAGGATCCCAAATATGGAGAGAGAACCTGAAAAAGTAGAAAATTAAAATTTCACACTGAAGGACCCCGAATATGGCCAGAAAAACTGAAAAACGTGGAAAATGAGAATAATCACACTGTAGGACCAAGAATTGCGAAAAAACTTGAAAAGCGTCGAAATGAGTAAATTACATTGTAGGACCCATAATGTGCCGAGAAACCCTGAAAACGTGAAAATCAAAAATTCACACTATTGGACACAGAATATGGCGAGAAATACTGAAAAACGTGGAAAATTTAAAATTCACACTGAAGGTCCTGGAATATGTCAAGAAAAGCTGAAAAACGTGGAAATGAAAAAAATCACACTGTAGAACCCAGAATATGACGGAAAAACCTGAAAAACGTGGAAAATTAAAAATTAACTCTAAAGTGCCCAGCATATGGCGAGAAAACCTGAAAAACGAGGAAAACTCAAAACTCACGCTGTAGGACACAGAATATGTCGAGAAACCCTGAAAAATTAGAAAATTTAAAACTCACACTGAAGAAACCCAAATATGGCGAGAGAACCTGAAAAATGTAGAAAAATAAAAATTCACACTGAAGGACCCAGAACATGGCAATAACACCTGAAAAACGAGGAAAATACAAAACTCACTATGTAGGACCCAGAATATGGCAAGAAAACCTGAAAAAGGAGGAAAACTCAAAACTCACACTGTAGAACCCAGAATATGGCGAGAAAACCTGAAAAAGGTGGAAAATGAGAATAATCACACTCTAAGACCAAGATTTGGAAAAAAAATTGAAAAATGTCAAAAATGAGAAAATCACACTGTAGGACCCAGAATATGCTGAGAAACCCTGAAAAACGTGGAAAATTAAAAATACACACTGTAGGACCCAGAATATGGAGAGAAACCCTGAAAAATTAGATAAGTAAAAAATCATACTGAAGGACCCCAACTATGGCGAGAAAACCTGAAATAGGTGGAAAATGAGAAAATCACACTGTAGAACCCAGAATTACGCAAAAACTTGAAAAACGTGGAAAATGAGAAAATCACACGGCAGGACCCAGAATATGCAGAGAAACCCTGAAAAACGTGAAAATTAAAAATTCACACTGTTGGACACAGAATATGCCGAGAAATACTAAAAAACGTGGAAAATTAAAATTACACGCTGTAGGACCCAGAATATGGCTAGAAACCCTGAAAACAGTAGAAAAATTCAAACTCACACTGAAGGACCGCTAATATGGCGAGAAATCCTGAAAAAGGTGGAAAATGAGAAAATCACTCTGTAGAACCCAGAATTGGGAAAAAACCTGAAAAATGTCGTAATTGAGAAAAATCACACTGTAGGACCCAGAATATGACGAAAAACCCTGAAAAACATGGAAAATTAAAAATACACGCTGCAGGACACAGAATATGCCGAGAAACCCTGAATAACGTGAAAATTAAGGATTCACACTGTCGGACAAAGAATATGGCGAGAAACCATGAAAAAAGTGGAAAATAAAAATTCACACTGTATTATGCAAAATATGGAAAGAAATACTGAAAAACGTGAAAATTAAAAATTCACACTGAAGGACCTGGAATATGGCAAGAAAACCTGAAAAACGTGGAAATGAGAAAATCACACTGTAGGTCCCAGAATATGACGAAAAAACCTGAAAAAAGTAGAAAATTAAAAATTCACACTGAAGGAAACAGAATATGTAGAGATAACCTGAAAAACGAGGAAAATTAAAAATTCACACTGAGGGACCCAGAATATGGCGAGAAAACCTGAAAAAATTAGAAAATTAAAAATTCACACTGAAGGACCCCGAATATGGCCAGAAAAACTGAAAAAGTTGGAAAATGACAATAATCACACTGTAGGACCCAGAATTGCGAAAAAACTTGAAAAGCGTCGAAAATGAGAAAATCACACTGTAGGACCCATAATGTGCCGAGAAACCCTGAAAACGTGGTAAATTAAAAATACATGGTGTAGGACCCAGAATATGGCAAGAAACCTTGAAAAAGTAGAAAATTAAAATCTCAGAGTGAAGTACCCCAAGAATTTCGAAAAAACTTGAAAATCGTGGAAAATGAGAAAATCACACTGCTGGACCCATAATATGCCGATAAACCCTGAAAAACGTGAAAATTAAAAATTCACATTGTCGGACACAGAATATGGCAAGAATCATGAAAAAAGTGGAAAATTAAAAATTCACACTCTATTACCCACTATATGGCGAGAAATATTGAAAACGTGGAAAATTAAAAAATCACACTGAAGTACCCCTTATATGGCAAGAAAACCTGAAAAACAAGGAAAATTCAAAACTCACACTAAAGGACCCAGAATATGGCGAGAAATCCTAAAAAAAAGATGGAAAATGAGAATAATCACACTATAGAATCCAGATTTGGAAAGAAAAATTGAAAAACGTCGAAAATGAGAAAATCACACTGTAGGACCCAGAATATGCCGAGAAACCCTGAAAACATGGAAAATTAAAAATACACGATCTAGGACACAGAATATGGAGAGAAACCCTGAAAAATTAGAAAAGTAAAAAATCATACTGAAGGACCCCAACTATGGCGAGAAAACCTGAAATAGGTGGAAAATGAGAAAATCACACTGTAGGACCCAGAATTACGCAAAAACTTGAAAAACGTGGAAAATGAGAAAATCACACGGCAGGTCCCAGAATATGCAGAGAAACCCTGAAAAACGTGAAAATCAAAAATTCACACTGTCAGACACAGAATATGGCGAGAAATACTGAAAAACGTGGAAAATTAAAAATACACGCTGTAGGACCCAGAATATGGCTAGAAATCCTGAAAAAAGTAGAAAATTACAAACTCACACTGAAGGACCCCAAATATGGCTAGAAAACCTGAAAAATGTGGAAAATTAGAAAATCACACTGCAGGACCCAGAATATGTCGAGAAACCCTGAAAAACGTGAAAATTAAAAATTCACACTATATTACCCAGAATATGGCGAGAAATACTGAAAAACTTTGAAAATTAAAAATTCACACTGAAGAAACTGCAATATGGCAAAAAAAAAAAAAACCTGGAAAACGTGTAAATGAGAAAATTACTCTGTAGGACACAGAATATGACCAAAAAACCTGAAAAACGTGCAATATTAAAAATTCACAATTAAGGACCCGGAGTATGCCAGAAAACCTGAAAAACGTAGAAAATTAAAAATTAAAAAACTCACACTGAAGGACCCCAAATATGGCGAGAAACCCTGAAAAAAGTAGAAAATTAAAAATTCACACTGAAGAAACTTCAATATGGCAAAAAAAAAAAACCCTGGAAAACGTGGAAATGAGAAAATTACTCTGTAGGACACAGAATATGAAGAAAAAACCTGAAAAACGTGCAATATTAAAAATTCACAATTAAGGACCCGAAGTATGCCAGAAAACCTGAAAAACGTGGAAAATTAAAAATTCACAGAGAAGGACCTGGAATATGGTGAGAAAAACTGAAAAATTAGAAAATAAAAAACTCACACTGAAGGACCCCAAATATGGCGAGAAAACCTGAAAAAAGTGGAAAATGAGAAAATCACACGGCAGTACCCAGAATATGCAGAGAAACCCTGAAAAACGTGAAAATTAAAAATTCACACTGTTGGACACAGAATATGGCGAGAAATACTGAAAAACGTGGAAAATTAAAAATACATGCTGTAGGACCCAGAATATGGCTAGAAACCCTGAAAAAAGTAGAAAATTACAAACTCACACTGAAGACCCCTAATATGTCAAGAAATCCTGAAAAAGGTGGAAAATGAGAAAATCTCTCTGTAGGACCCAGAATTGGGAAAAAACCTGAAAAATGTCGTAAATGAGAAAAATCACACTGTAGGACCCAGAATATGACAAAAAACCCTGAAAAACGTGGAAAATTAAAAATACACGCTGTAGGACAGAGAATATGCCAAGAAACCCTGAATAACGTGAAAATTAACGATTCACACTGTCAGTCAAAGAATATGGCAAGAAACCATGAAAAAAGTGGAAAATTAAAAATTCACACTGTATTACGCAAAATATGGAAATAATACTGAAAAACGTGAAAATTAAAAATTCACACTGAAGGACCTGGAATATGGCAAGAAAACCTGAAAAACGTGGAAATGAGAAAATCACACTGTAGGTCCCAGAATATGACGAAAAAACCTGAAAAAAGTAGAAAATTAAAAATTCACAATGAAGGAAACAGAATATGTAGAGATAACCTGAAAAACGAGGAAAATTAAAAATTCACACTGAGGGACCCAGAATATGGCGAGAAAACCTGAAAAAATTAGAAAATTAAAAATTCACACTGAAGGACCCCGAATATGGCCAGAAAAACTGAAAAAGTTGGAAAATGACAATAATCACACTGTAGGACCCAGAATTGCGAAAAAACTTGAAAAGCGTCGAAAATGAGAAAATCACACTGTAGGACCCTTAATGTGCCGAGAAACCCTGAAAACGTGGTAAATTAAAAATACATGGTGTAGGACCCAGAATATGGCAAGAAACCTTGAAAAAAGTAGAAAATTAAAATCTCAGAGTGAAGTACCCCAAGAATTTCGAAAAAACTTGAAAATCGTGGAAAATGAGAAAATCACACTGCTGGACCCATAATATGCCGATAAACCCTGAAAAACGTGAAAATTAAAAATTCACATTGTCGGACACAGAATATGGCAAGAATCATGAAAAAAGTGGAAAATTAAAAATTCACACTCTATTACCCACTATATGGCGAGAAATATTGAAAACGTGGAAAATTAAAAAATCACACTGAAGTACCCCTTATATGGCAAGAAAACCTGAAAAACAAGGAAAATTCAAAACTCACACTAAAGGACCCAGAATATGGCGAGAAATCCTAAAAAAAAAGATGGAAAATGAGAATAATCACACTATAGAATCCAGATTTGGAAAGAAAAATTGAAAAACGTCGAAAATGAGAAAATCACACTGTAGGACCCAGAATATGCCGAGAAACCCTGAAAACATGGAAAATTAAAAATACACGATCTAGGACACAGAATATGGAGAGAAACCCTGAAAAATTAGAAAAGTAAAAAATCATACTGAAGGACCCCAACTATGGCGAGAAAACCTGAAATAGGTGGAAAATGAGAAAATCACACTGTAGGACCCAGAATTACGCAAAAACTTGAAAAACGTGGAAAATGAGAAAATCACACTGTAGGACCCATAATGTGCCGAGAAACCCTGAAAATGTGGTAAATTAAAAATACATGGTGTAGGACCCAGAATATGGCAAGAAACCTTGAAAAAAGTAGAAAATTAAAAACTCACAGTGAAGTACCCCAAGAATTGCGAAAAAACTTGAAAATCGTGGAAAATGAGAAAATCACACTGCTGGACCCAGAATATGCAGATAAACCCTGAAAAACGTGAAAATTAAAAATCCCCACTGTCGGACACAGAATATGGCAAGAATCATGAAAAAAGTTGAAAATTAAAAATTCACACTGA
Source organism: Mus caroli (assembly GCF_978045245.1). NCBI lineage: Eukaryota > Metazoa > Chordata > Mammalia > Rodentia > Muridae > Mus > Mus caroli. The sequence goes on along the minus strand of NW_028227500.1, from coordinate 22,215 downwards.
AGGACCCCTCATATGGCAAGAAAACCTGAAAAACAAGGAAAATTCAAAACTCACACTATAGGACAGAGAATATGGCGAGAAATCCTGAAAAAGATGGAAAATGAGAATAATCACACTATAGAACCCAAATTTGGAAAAAAAAAATTGAAAAACGTCGAAAATGAGAAAATCACACTGTAGGACCCAGAATATGCCTAGAAACCCTGAAAACGTGGAAAATTAAAAATATACGCTGTAGAACCCAGAATATGTCGAGAAACACTGAAAAATTAGAAAAGTAAAAAATCACACGGAAGGACCCCAAATATGGCGAGAAACCCTGAAAAAAGTAGAAAATTAAAATCTCACAGTGAAGTACCCCAAGAATTGCAAAAAAAACTTGAAAATCGTGGAAAATGAGAAAATCACACTGCTGGACCCAGAATATGCCGATAAACCCTGAAAAACGTGAAAATTAAAAATTCACATTGTCGGACACAGAATATGGCAAGAATCATGAAAAAAGTGGAAAATTAAAAATTCACACTCTATTACCCACTATATGGCGAGAAATATTGAAAACGTGGAAAATTAAAAAATCACACTGAAGTACCCCTTATATGGCAAGAAAACCTGAAAAACAAGGAAAATTCAAAACTCACACTAAAGGACCCAGAATATGGCGAGAAATCCTAAAAAAAAGATGGAAAATGAGAATAATCACACTATAGAATCCAGATTTGGAAAAAAAAAATTGAAAAACGTCGAAAATGAGAATATCACACTGTAGGAACCAGAATATGCCAAGAAACCCTGAAAACATGGAAAATTAAAAATACACGCTGTAGGTCCCAGAATATGGCGAGAAACCCTGAAAAAAGTAGAAAATTACAAACTCACACTGAAGGACCCCAAATATGGCTAGAAAACCTGAAAAATGTGGAAAATGAGAAAATCACACTGCAGGACCCAGAAAATGCCAAGAAACCCTGAAAAACATGAAAATTAAAAATTCACACTGTTGGACACAGAATATGGCGAGAAATACTGAAAAACATGGAAAATTTAAAATTCACACCGAAGGTCCTGGAATATGTCAAGAAAAGCTGAAAAACGTGGAAATGAGAAAAATCACACTGTAGGACCCATAATATGATGGAAAAACCTGAAAAACGAGGAAAATTAAAAATTAACACTAAAGTGCCTGGCATATGGCGAGAAAACCTAAAAAATGAGGAAAACTCAAAACTCACGCTGTAGGACACAGAATATGTCGAGAAACCCTGAAAAATTAGAAAATTAAAAACTCACACTGAAGAAACCCAAATATGGCAAGAGAACATGAAAAATGTAGAAAATTAAAAATTCACACTGAAGGACCCAGAACATGGCAATAAAACCTGAAAAATGAGGAAAAATCAAAACTCACTATGTAGGACCCAGAATATGGCAAGAAAACCTGAAAAAGGAGGAAAACTCAAAACTCACACTATAGAACCCAGAATATGGCGAGAAAACCTGAAAAAGGTGGAAAATGAGAATAATCACACTCTAGGACCGAGATTTGGAAAAAAAAAAATTGACAAACGTTGAAAATGAGAAAATCACACTGTAGGACCAAGAATATGCTGAGAAACCCTGAAAAACGTGGAAAATTAAAAATACATGCTGTAGGACCCAGAATATGGAGAGAAACTCTGAAAAATTAGAAAAGTAAAAAATCATACTGAAGGACCCCAACTATGGCGAGAAAACCTGAAATAGGTGGAAAATGAGAAAATCACACTGTAGGACCCAGAATTACGCAAAAACTTGAAAAACGTGGAAAATGAGAAAATCACACGGCAGGACCCAGAATATGCAGAGAAACCCTGAAAAACGTGAAAATTAAAAATTCACACTGTCAGAAACAGAATATGGTGAGAAATACTGAAAAACGTGGAAAATTAAAAATTCACACTGAAGAAACTGCAATATGGCAAAAAAAACATGGAAAACGTGTAAATGAGAAAATTACTCTGTAGGACACAGAATATGACCAAAAAACCTGAAAAACGTGCAATATTAAAAATTCACAATTAAGGACCCAGAGTATGCCAGAAAACCTGAAAAACGTGGAAAATTAAAAATTCACAGTGAAGGACCTGGAATATGGTGAGAAAAACTGAAAAATTAGAAAATAATATACTCACACTGAAGGACCCCAAATATGGCGAGAAAACATGAAAAAAGTAGAAAATTAAAAATTCACACTGAAGGACCCAGAATATGGCAATAAAACCTGAAAAACGAGGAAAATTAAAAACTCACACTGAAGGTCCCAGAATATGGTGAGAAAACATAAAAAAAGTAGAAAATTAAAAATTCACACTGAAGGACCCCGAATATGGTGAGAAAACCTGAAATGTGGAAAATGAGAAAATCGCACTGTATGCTGACAAACCCTGAAAAACGTGAAAATTAAAATTCACACTGTATTACCCAGAATATGGTATGAAATACTGAAAAACCTGAAAAATTATAAATTCACAATGAAGGTCCTGGAATATGGCAAGAAAACCTGAAAAACGTGGAAGTGAGAAAATTACACAGTAGGACCCATAATATGACGAAAAAAATTGAAAAACGTGGAAAATTAAAAATTCACACTGAAGGACCCCAAATATGGCAAGAAAACCTGAAAAACGAGGAAAATTAAAAACCTGAAAAAGGTTGAAAATGAGAAAATCACACTGTGGGACCCAGAATATGGCGAGAAACCCTGAAAAAGTAGAAATTAAAAAACTCACACTGAAAGACCACGAATATGGCGAGAAAACCTGAAAAACGTGGAAATGAGAAAATCACACTGTAGAACCAGAATATGACGAAGAAACCTGAAAAACGTGGAAAATTAAAAATTCACACTGAATGACCCGGATATAGAGAGCAAAACTGAAAAATGAGGAAAAATAAAATCGCACACTGAAGGACCCAGAATATGACGAGAAAACCTGAAAAACCTGGAAAATTAAATATTCACACTGTAGGACCCAGAATATGGCGAGAAACACTGAAAAATATTGAAAATTAAAAATTCACACTATAGGACCAGAATATGGCAAGAAACCTTGAAAAACGTGGAAAATTAAAAATTCACACTGTATTACCCAGAATATGGCTAGAAATACTGAAAAACGTGGAAAATTAAAAATTCACACTGAAGGACCTGGAATATGGTAGGAAAATCTGAAAAACGTGGAAATGAGAAAATCACACTGTAGGACCAAGGATGACAAAAAAAAAAAAAACCTGAAAAACGTGGAAAATTAAAAATTCACAATGAAGGACTCCGACTATGGCAAGAAAACCTGAAAAAGGTTGAAAATGAGAATAATCACACTTTAGGACCCAGAAATGCTAAAAAAAAAAACTTGAAAATCTTCGAAAATGAGAAAATCACACTCTAGGACCCAGAATATGCCGAGAAACCCTGAAATAAGTACAAAAATAAAAACTCTCACTGAAGGACCTGGAATATGTCGAGAAAACCTGAAAAAGGTGGAAAATGAGAAAATTACATGGTAAGACCCAGAAATGTGAAAAAACTCGGAAAAAGTGGAAAATGTGAAAATCACACTGTAGGACCCAGAATGTGCCTAGAAACACTGAAAAACATGAAAAATTAAAAATACACGCATTAGGACCCAGAATATGTTGAGAAACCCTGAAAAATTAGAAAATTAAAAACCCACACTGAAGGATCCCGAATATGATGAAAAAACCTGAAAAACGTGGAAATGAGAAAATCACACTGTAGGACCGAGAATATGACGAAAAAACTTGAAAAAAGTAGAAAATTAAAAATTCACACTGAAGGACCCCGAATATGGGGAGAAAACCTGAAAAGGGTGGAAAATGAGAATAATCACACTGTAGGATCAAGAATTGAGAAAAAACATGAAAAAAGTCAAAAATGGGAAAATCACACTGTAGGATCAAGAATATGCGGAGAGCTCTTCTGATCAGAGGAGCGCGGGAGCAGCTGGGGCGCAGGGTCGGCTGACACTCGACAGCTACCCACAACACCCGCCACAGGATCTTAAGACTTCTGGTGAGTGGAGCACAGCTTCTGCTCCAATCCAATTGTGCGGGACCTGAGACTGCATTAGTTAGGGAAGCAGAAACCGGCCTGAGTAGGGCCACAGCCCTCATCCGGCCGGATCAGCGCCGGGGTAGCGGGAGAGAAGGGTTGCCTGACACCCGCCAGCTACCCACGACCCCCGCCGCAGGATTTTGGGACTGCTGGTGAGTGGAACACAGCTTCTGCTCCAATCTTTAAACAGTGACAACGATAACAACTAACCCCAGAGATTACTAGATGGCGAAAGGTAAACGTAATAATCTTACTAACAGAAACCAAGACCACTCACCATCATCAGAACCCAGCACCCCCACTTCGCCCAGTCCAGGGCACCCCAACACACTGGAAAAGCTAGACACGGATTTAAAAGCATATCTCCTGATGATGATAGAGGACTTCAAGAAGGACTTTAATAACACACTTAAAGAAATGCAGGAGAACACTGCTAAACAGGCAGAAGACAATAAAGAGGAAGCACAAAAATCCCTTAAAGAATTGCAGGAGACCACTGCTAAAGAGTTACAAATCCTTAAAGAAAAACAGCATAACATAATCAAACAGGTAGAAAACACATCCAAACAGATGATGGAAATGAACAAAACCATACTAGACCTAAAAAGGGAAGTAGACACAATAAAGAAAACCCAAAATGAGGCAACACTGGAGATAGAAACCCTAGGAAAGAAATCTGGAACCATAGATACGAGCATCAGCAACAGAATACAAGAGATGGAAGAGAGAATCTCAGGTGCAGAAGATTCCATAGAGAACATCGGCACAACAATCAAGGAAAATGTAAAATGCAAAAAGATCCTAACTCAAAACATCCAAGAAATACAGGACGCAATGAGAAGACCAAACCTACGGATAATAGGAGTGGATGAGAATGAAGATTTTCAACTCAAAGGACCAGCAAACATCTTCAACAAAATTATAGAAGAAAACTTCCCAAATCTAAAGAAAGAGATGCCCATGAACATACAAGAAGCCTACAGAACTCCAAATAGACTGGACCAGAAAAGAAATACCTCCTGACACATTATAATCAGAACAACAAATGCTCTAAATAAAGATAGAATACTAAAAGCAGTAAGAGAAAAAGGCCAAGTAACATATAAAGGCAAGCCTATCAGAATTACACCAGATTTTTCACCAGAGACTATGAAAGCCAGAAGATCCTGGACGGATGTTATACAGACACTAAAAGAACACAAATACCAGCCCAGGCTACTATACCCAGCCAAACTCTCAATTAACATAGATGGAGAAACCAAAGTATTCCACGACAAAACCAAATTCACACATTATATCTCCACGAATCCAGCCCTTCAAAGGATAATAACAGAAAAAAACCAATACAAGGACAGGAACCACGCCCTAGAAACAACAAGAAGGTAATCCCTCAACAAACCTAAAAGAAGACAGCCACAAGAACAAAATGCCAACTTTAACAACAAAAATAACAGGAAACAACAATTACTTTTCCTTAATATCTCTTAATATCAATGGACTCAACTCCCCGATAAAAAGACATAGACTAACAAACTGGCTACACAAACAAGACCCAACATTTTGCGCTTACAGGAAACTCATCTCAGAGAAAAGGATAGACACTACCTCAGAATGAAAGGCTGGAAAACAATTTTCCAAGCAAATGGCATGAAGAAACAAGCTGGAGTAGCCGTTCTGATATCTGATAAGATTGACTTCCAACCCAAAGTCATTAAAAAAGACAGGGAGGGACACTTCATACTCATCAAAGGTAAAATCCTCCAAGAGGAACTATCAATCCTGAATATCTATGCTCCAAATACAAAGGCAGCCACATTCATTAAAGAAACTTTAGTAAATCTCAAAGCACACATTGCACCTCATACAATAATAGTGGGAGACTTCAACACACCACTTTCACCAATGGACAGATCATGGAAACAGAAACTAAACAGGGACACAGAGAAACTAAGAGAAATTATGAATCAAATGGATCTGGCAGATATCTACAGAACATTCTATCCTAAAACAAAAGGATATACCTTCTTCTCAGCACCTCATGGTACCTTCTCCAAAATTGACCACATAATTGGTCACAAAGCAGGCCTCAGCAGATACAAAAATATTGAAATTGTCCCATGCATCCTATCAGATCACCATGGACTAAGGCTGATCTTCAATAACAAAATAAATAATAGAAAGCCAACCTTCACGTGGAAACTGAACAACACTCTTCTCAATGATACCTTGGTCAAGGAAGGAATAAAGAAAGAAATTAAGGACTTTTTAGAGTTCAATGAAAATGAAGCCACAACATACCCAAACTTATGGGACGCAATGAAAGCATTTCTAAGAGGAAAACTCATAGCTCTGAGTGCCTCCAAAAGGAAACTAGAGAGAGCACACATTAGCAGCTTGACAACACACCTAAAAGCACTAGAACAAAAGGAAGCAAATTCACCCAAGAGGAGTAGACGGCAGGAAATAATCAAACTCAGGGGTGAAATCAACCAAGTGGAAATAAGAAAAACTATTCAAAGAATCAACCAATCAAGGAGCTGGTTCTTTGAGAAAATCAACAAGATAGATAAACCCTTAGCCAGACTCACTAGAGGGCACAGGGAAAGCATCCTAATTAACAAAATCAGAAATGAAAAAGGAGACATAACAACAGATCCTGAAGACATCCAAAACACCATCAGATCCTTCTACCAAAGGCTATACTCAACAAAACTGGAGAACCTGGATGAAATGGAGAAGTTCCTAGACAGATACCAGGTACCAAAGTTGAATCAAGATCAGGTTAATGATCTAAACAGCCCTATATCCCCCAAAGAAATAGAAGCAGTCATTAATAGTCTCCCAACTAAAAAAAGCCCAGGACCAGATGGGTTTAGTGCAGAGTTCTATCAGACCTTCAATGAAGATCTAATCCCAGTTCTTCACAAACTATTCCACAAAATAGAAACAGAAGGTACTCTACCCAACTCCTTCTATGAAGCCACAATTACTCTGATACCTAAACCACAAAAAGACCCAACAAAGATAGAAAACTTCAGACCAATATCCCTTATGAATATTGATGCAAAAATCCTCAATAAAGTTCTTGCTAACCGAATCCAAGAACACATCAAAACAATCATCCATCCTGACCAAGTAGGTTTCATCCCAGGGATGCAGGGATGGTTCAATATACGGAAATGCATCAACGTAATCCACTATATAAACAAACTCAAAGACAAAAACCACATGGTCATCTCGTTAGATGCGGAAAAAGCATTTGACAAGATCCAACACCCATTCATGATAAAAGTCTTGGAAAGATCAGGAATTCAAGGCCCATACCTAAACATGATAAAAGCAATCTACAGCAAACCAGTAGCCAACATCAAAGTAAATGGTGAGAAGCTTGAAGCAATCCCTCTAAAATCAGGGACTAGACAAGGCTGTCCACTTTCTCCATACCTATTCAACATAGTACTTGAAGTCCTAGCCAGAGCAATTCGACAACAAAAGGAGATCAAAGGGATACAAATTGGAAAAGATGAAGTCAAAATATCACTCTTTGCAGATGATATGATAGTATATATGTGACCCTAAAAATTCCACCAGAGAACTCCTAAGCCTGATAAACAGCTTCGGTGAAGTAGCTGGATATAAAATTAACTCAAACAAATCAATGGCCTTTCTCTACACAAAGAATGAACAGGCTGAGAAAGAAATTAGGGAAACAACACCCTTCTCAATAGTCACAAATAATATAAAATATCTTGGCGTGACTCTAACTAAGGAAGTGAAAGATCTGTATAATAAAAACTTCAAGTCTCTGAAGAAAGAAATTCTAGAAGATCTCAGAAGATGGAAAGATCTCCCATGCTCATGGATTGGCAGGATCAACATTGTAAAAATGGCTATCTTGCCAAAAGCAATCTACAGATTCAATGCAATCCCCATCAAAATTCCAAATCAATTCTTCAACGAATTAGAAAGTGCAATCTGCAAATTCATCTGGAACAACAAAAAACCTAGGATAGCAAAAACTCTTCTCAAGGATAAAAGAACCTCTGGTGGAATCACCATGCCGGACCTAAAGCTCTACTACAGAGCAATTGTGATAAAAACTGCATGGTACTGGTATAGTGACAGACAAATAGACCAATGGAATAGAATTGAAGACCCAGAAATGAACCCACACACCTACGGTCACTTGATCTTCGACAAGGGAGCTAAAAACATCCAGTGGAAGAAAGACAGCATTTTCAACAAATGGTGCTGGCACAACTGGTTGTTAACATGTAGAAGAATGCGAATCAATCCATTCCTATCTCCTTGTACTAAGGTCAAGTCTAAGTGGATCAAGGAACTTCACATAAAACCAGAGACACTGAAACTTATAGAGGAGAAAGTGGGGAAAAGCCTTGAAGATATGGGCACAGGGGAAAAATTCCTGAATAGAACAGTAATGGCTTGTGCTGTAAGATCGAGAATTGACAAGTGGGACCTCATGAAACTACAAAGCTTCTGCAAGGCTAAAGACACCGTCAATAAGACAAAAAAACCACCAACAGATTGGGAAAGGATCTTCACCTATCCTAAATCAGATAAGGGACTAATATCCAATATATATAAAGAACTCAAGAAGGTGGACTCCAGAAAGTCAAATAACCCCATTAAAAAATGGGGCTCAGAACTGAACAAAGAATTCTCACCTGAGGAATACCGAATGGCAGAAAAACACCTGAAAAAATGTTCAACATCCTTAATCATCAGGGAAATGCAAATCAAAACAACCCTGAGATTCCACCTCACACCAGTCAGAATGGCTAAGATCAAAAATTCAGGTGACAGCAGATGCTGGCGAGGATGTGGAGAAAGAGGAACACTCCTCCATTGTTGGTGGGATTGCAAGCTTGTACAACCACTCTGGAAATCAGTCTGGCGGTTCCTCAGAAAATTGGACATAGTACTACCGGAGGATCCAGCAATACCTCTCCTGGGCATATATCCAGAAGATGTCCCAACCGGTAAAAAGGACACATGCTCCACTATGTTCATAGCAGCCCTATTTATAATAGCCAGAAGCTGGAAAGAACCCAGATGTCCCTCAACAGAGGAATGGATACAGAAATTATGGTACATTTACACAATGGAGTACTACTCAGCTATTAAAAAGAATGAATTTATGAAATTCCTAGCCAAATGGATGGACCTGGAGGGCATCATCTTGAGTGAAGTAACACAATCACAAAAGAACTCACACAATATGTATTCACTGATAAGTGGATATTAGCCCAAAACTTAGGATACCCAAGATATAAGATACAATTTGATAAACGCATGAAACTCAAGAAGAATGAAGACCAAAGTGTGGACACTGTGCACCTTCTTAGAATTGGGAACAAAACACCCAGGGAAGGAGTTACAGAGACAAAGTTCGTAGCTTTGATGAAAGGATGGCCCATTTAGAGACTGCCGTATCCAGGGATCCATCCCATAATCAGCTTCTAAAAGCTGACACCATTGCATACACTAGCAAGATTTTGCTGAAAGGACCCAAATATAGCTGTCTCTTGTGAGACGATGCCGGGGCCTAGCAAACACAGGAGTGGATGTTCACAGTCAGCTATTGGATGTATCACAGGGCTCCCAATGGAGAAGCTAGAGAAAGTACCCAAGGAGCTAAAGGGATCTGCAACCCTATTGTTGGAACAACATGATGTACTAACCAGAACCCCGGAGCTCTTGTCTCTAGCTGCATATGTATCGAAAGATGGCCTAGAAGCCAACAATGGAAAGAGAGGCCCATTGGACTTGCAAACTTTATATGCCCCAATATAGGGGAATGCCAGGGCCAAAGAATGGGAATGGATGGGTAGGGAAGTGGGGGGCGCTATGGGGGAATTTTGGGATAGCATTGGAAATGTAATTGAGGAAAATATGTAATAAAAATATTAAAAATCAAAAAAAAAGAATATGCCGAGAAACACTGAAAAACGTGGAAAATTATTAATACACGCTGTAGGACCCAGAATATGGTGAGAAACCCTGAAAAAAGTAGAAAATTAAAAACTCACACTGGAGGATCCCAAATATGGTAAGAAAAACTGAAAAGAGTAGAAAATTAAAAATTCACACTGAAGAACCCCGAATATGGCGAGAAAACCTGAAAAAGTAGAAAATTAAAAACTTACACTGTCAGACCCAGAATATGGCAAGAAACCCTGAAAAAAGTAGAAAATTAAAAAGTCACAGTGAAGGACCCCAAATATGGCGAGAAAACCTGAAAAAGGTGGAAAATGAGAAAATCACACTGTAGGACTCAGAATTATGAAAAAACTTGAAAAACGTGGAAAAAGAGAAAATCACACTGCAGGACACAGAATATGCGGAGAAACCCTGAAAAACATGAAAATTAAAAATTCTAACTGTCGGACCCAGATTATGGCGAGAAACCAAAAAACAAGTGGAAAATTAAAATTTCACACTGTATTACCCAGAATATGCCGAGAAATACTGAAAAACGTGGAAAATTAAAATTCACATAGAAGGACCTGGAATATGGCAAGAAAAACTGAAAAAGGTGGAAAATGAGAAAATCACACTGTAGGACCCAGAATATGCTGAGAAACCCTGAAAACGTGGAAAATTAAAAATATACGCGGTTGGACCTAGAATATGTCGAGAAACACTGAAAAATTAGAAAAGTAAAAAATCACATGGAAGGACCCCAAATATGGCGAGAAAACCTGAAAAGTTGAAAAATGAGAAAATCACACTGTAGGCCCCAGAATTATGAAAAAACTTGAAAAACGTGGAAAATTAAAAATACACGCTCTAGGACACAGAATATTTTGAGAAATCCTGAAAAATTAGAAAATTATACACTTACACTGAAGTACCCCAAATATGGAGAGAGCACCTGAAAAAGTAGAAAATTAAAAATTCACACTGAAGGACCCAGAATTGTGAAAGAACTTGAAAAACATCGAAAATGAGAAAATCAGACTGTAGGACCCAGAATATGCCTAGAAACCCTGAAAACATGGAAAATTAAAAATACACGCTGTAGGACCCACAATATGGCAAGAAACCCTGAAAAAAATAGAAAAGTACAAACTCACACTGAAGGACCCCAAATATGGCTAGAAAACCTGAAAATGTGAAAAATGAGAAAATCACACTGCAGAACCCAGAATATGCCGAGAAACCCTGAAAAACGTGAAAATTAAAAATTCACACTGTTGGACACAGAATATGGCGAGAAATACTGAAAAACGTGGAAAATTTAAAATTCACACTGAAGGTCCTGGAATATGTCAAGAAAAGCTAAAAAACGTTGATAAGAGAAAAATCACACTGTAGGACCCAGAATATGACAGAAAAACCTGAAAAACGTGGAAAATTAAAAATTAACTCTAAAGTGCCCGGCATATGGCGAGAAAACCTGAAAAAGGAGGAAAACTCAAAACTCACGCTGTAGGACACAGAATATGTCGAGAAACCCTGAAAAATTAGAAAATTAAAAACTCACATTGAAGAACCCCAAATATGGCGAGAGAACCTGAAAAATGTAGAAAATTAAAAATTCACACTGAAGGACCCAGAACATGGCAATAACACCTGAAAAACGAGGAAAATTCAAAACTCACTATGTAGGACGCAGAATATGGCAAGAAAAGCTGAAAAAGTAGGAAAACTCAAAACTCACACTGTAGAACCCAGAATATGGCGAGAAAACCTGAAAAACGTGGAAAACGAGAATAATCACACTGTAGGACCGAGATTTGGAAAAAAAATTGAAAAACATCGAAAATGAGAAAATCACACTGTAGGACCCAGAATATGCTGAGAAACCCTGAAAAACGTGGAAAATTAAAAATACACGCTGTAGGACCCAGAATATGGCTAGAAACCCTGAAAAAAGTAGAAAATTACAAACTCACACTGAAGACCCCTAATATGTCGAGAAATCCTGAAAAAGGTGGAAAATGAGAAAATCACTCTGTAGGACCCAGAATTGGGAAAAAACCTGAAAAATGTCGTAAATGAGAAAAATCACACTGTAGGACCCAGAATATGACAAAAAAACCCTGAAAAACGTGGAAAATTAAAAATACACGCTGTAGGACAGAGAATATGCGGAGAAACCCTGAATAACGTAAAAATTAACGATTCACACTGTTGGACAAATAATATGGCGAGAAACCATGAAAAAAGTGGAAAATTAAAAATTCACACTGTATTACGCAAAATATGGAAAGAAATACTGAAAAACGTGAAAATTAAAAATTCACACTGAAGGACCTGGAATATGGCAAGAAAACCTGAAAAACGTGGCAATGAGAAAATCACACTGTAGGTCCCAGAATATGACGAAAAAACCTGAAAAAAGTAGAAAACTAAAAATTCACACTGAAGGACCCAGAATATGTAGAGATAACCTGAAAAACAAGGAAAATTAAAAACTCACACTGAGGGACCCAGAGTATGGCGAGAAAACCTGAAAAAAGTAGAAAATTAAAAATTCACACTGAAGGACCCCGAATATGGCCAGAAAAACTGAAAAAGGTGGAAAAAGACAATAATCACACTGTAGGACCCAGAATTGCGAAAAAACTTGCAAAGCGTCGAAAATGAGAAAATCACACTGTAGGACCCATAATGTGCCGAGAAACCCTGAAAACGTGGTAAATTAAAAATATACGGTGTAGGACCCAGAATATGGCGAGAAACCCTGAAAAAGTAGAAAATTAAAAACTCACAGTGAAATACCCCAAGAATTGCGAAAAAACTTGAAAATCGTGGAAAACGAGAAAATCACACTGCTGGACCCAGAATATGCCAATAAACCCTGAAAAACGTGAAAATTAAAAATCCACACTGTCGGACACAGAATATGGGAAGAATCATGAAAAAAGTGGAAAATTAAAAATTCACACTGAAGGACCCCTCATATGGCAAGAAAACCTGAAAAACAAGGAAAATTCAAAACTCACACTATAGGACCGAGAATATGGCGAGAAATATTGAAAAGGATGGAAAATGAGAATAATCACACTATATAACCCAGATTTGGAAAAAAAAATTAAAAAACGTCGAAAATGAGAAAATCACACTGTAGGACCCAGAATATGCTTAGAAACCCTGAAAACATGGAAAATTAAAAATATATGCTTTAGAACCCAGAATATGTCGAGAAACACTGAAAAATTAGAAAAGTAAGAAATCACACGGAAGGACACCAAATATGGCGAGAAAACCTGAAAAAGTTGAAAAATGAGAAAATCACACTGTAGGACCCAGAATTATGAAAAAACTTGAAAAACGTGGAAAATGAGAAAAATACACTGCAGGACCCAGAATATGACGAAAAAAAACTTGAAGAACGTGGAAAATTAAAAATACACGCTCTAGGACACAGAATATGTTGAAAAATCCTGAAAAAATAGAAAATCATAAACTAACACTGAAGGATCCCAAATATGGAGAGAGAACCTGAAAAAAGTAGAAAATTAAAAATTCACACTGAAGGACCCAGAATTGCGAAAGAACTTGAAAAACATCGAAAATGAGAAAATCACACTGTAGGACCCAGGATATGCCGAGAAACCCTGAAAACATGGAAAATTAAAAATACACGCTGTAGGACCCAGAATATGACGGAAAAACCTGAAAATCGTGAAAAATTAAAAATTAACACTAAAGAGCCAGGCATATGGCGAGAAAACATGAAAAAGGAGGAAAACTCAAAACTCACGCTGTAGGACACAGAATATGTTGAGAAACCCTGAAAAATTAGAAAATTAAAAACTCACACTGAAGAACCCCAAATATGGCGAGAGAACCTGAAAAATGTAGAAAATTAAAAATTCACAGTGAAAGACCCAGAACATGGCAATAAAACCTGAAAAACGAGGAAAATTCAAAACTCACTATGTAGGACCCAGAATATGGCAAGAAAACCTGAAAAAGGAGGAAAACTCAAAACTCACACTGTAGAACCCAGAATATGGCGAGAAAACCTGAAAAAGGTGGAAAATGAGAATAATCACACTGTAGGACCGAGATTTGGAAAAAAAAATTGAAAAACGTCGAAAATGAGAAAATCACACTGTAGGACCCAGAATATGCTGAGAAACCCTGAAAAACGTGGAATATTAAAAATACACTCTGTAGGACCCAGAATTACGCAAAAACTTGAAAAACGTAGAAAATGAGAAAATCACAGGGCAGGACCCAGAATATGCAGAGAAACCCTAAAAAACGTGAAAATTAAAAATTCACACTGTCAGACACAGAATATGGCGAGAAATACTGAAAAACGTGGAAAATTAAAAATACACGCTGTAGGACCCAGAATATGGCTAGAAACCCTGAAAAATTAGAAAATTACAAACTGACACTGAAGGACCCCTAATATGGCGAGAAATCCTGAAAAAGGTGGAAATGAGAAAATCACTCTGTAGGACCCAGAATTGGGAAAAAACATGAAAAATGTCATAAATGAGAAAAATCACACTGTAGGACCCAGAATATGACGAAAAACCCTGAAAAACTTGGAAAATTAAAAATACACGCTGTAGGAAAAAGAATATTGAGAAACCCTGAATAACGTGAAAATTAACAATTCACACTGTCGGACAAAGAATATGGCGAGAAACCATGAAAAAAGTGGAAAATTAAAAATTCACACTGTATTACGCAAAATATGGAAAGAAATACTGAAAAACGTGAAAATTAAAAATTCACACTGAAGGACCTGGAATATGGCAAGAAAACCTGAAAAACGTGAAAATGAGAAAATCACACTGTAGGTCCAAGAATATTACAAAAAAACCTGAAAAAAGTAGAAAATTAAAAATTCACACTGAAGGACACAGAATATGTAGAGATAACCTGAAAAACGAGGAAAATTAAAAACTCACACTGAGGGACCCAGAATATGGCGAGAAAACCTGAAAAAAGTAGAAAATTAAAAACTCACAGTGAAGTACCCCAAGAATTGCGAAAAAACTTGAAAATCGTGGAAAATGAGAAAATCACACTGCTGGACCCAGAATATGCCGATAAACCCTAAAAATCGTGAAAATTAAAAATTCACACTGTCGGACACAGAATATGGCAAGAATCATGAAAAAAAGTGGAAAATTCAAAATTCACACTGTATTACCCAGTATATGGCGAGAAATATTGAAAACGTGGAAAATTAAAAAATCACACTGAAGGACCCCCTCATATGGCAAGAAAACCTGAAAAACAAGGAAAATTCAAAACTCACACTATAGGACCCAGAATATGGCGAGAAATCCTGAAAAAGATGGAAAATGAGAATAATCACACTACAGAACCCAGATTTGGAAAAAAAAATTGAAAAACGTCGAAAATGAGAAAATCACACTGTAGGACCCAGAATATGCCCAGAAACCCTGAAAACGTGGAAAATTAAAAATATACGCTGTAGGACCCAGAATATGTCGAGAAACACTGAAAAATTAGAAAAGTAAAAAATCACACGGAAGGACCCCAAATATGGCGAGAAAACCTGAAAAAGTTGAAAAATGCGAAAATCACACTGAAGGACCCAGAATTACGAAAAAACTTGAAAAACTTGGAAAATGAGAAAATCACACTGCAGGACCCAGAATATGACGAAAAAACTTGAAAAACGTGGAAAATTAAAAATACAAGCTCTAGGACACAGAATATGTTGAGAAATCCTGAAAATTTAGAAAATTATCAACTTACACTGAAGGACCCACAAATATGGAGAGAGAACCTGAAAAAAGTAGAAAATTAAAAATTCACACTGAAGGACCCAGAATTGCGAAAGTACTTGAAAAACATCGAAAATGAGAAAATCACACTGTAGGACCCAGAATATGCCTAGAAACCCTGAAAACATGGAAAATTAAAAATACACGCTGTAGGACCCATAATATGGCGAGAAACCCTAAAAAACGAGGAAAACCCAAAACTCACGCTGTAGGACACAGAATATGTCGTGAAACCCTGAAAAAAGTAGAAAATTACAAACTCACACTGAAGGACCCCAAATATCGCAAGAGAACCTTAAAAATGTGAAAAATGAGAAAATCACACGGCAGGACCCAGAATATGCGGATAAACCCTGAAAAACGTGAAAATTAAAAATTCACACTGTTGGACACAGAATATGGCGAGAAATACTGAAAAACGTGGAAAATTTAAAATTCACACTGAAGGTCCTGGAATATGTCAAGAAAAGCTAAAAAACTTTGATAAGAGAAAAATCACACTGTAGGACCCAGAATATGACAGAAAAACCTGAAAAACGTGGAAAATTAAAAATTAACTCTAAAGTGCCTGGCATATGGCGAGAAAACCTGAAAAACTAGGAAAACTCAAAACTCACGCTGTAGGACACAGAATATGTCGAGAAACCCTGAAAAATTAGAAAATTAAAAACTCACACTGAAGATCCAAAAATATGGCGAGAGAACCTGAAAAATGTAGAAAATTAAAAATTCACACTGAAGGACCCAGAACATGGCAAAAAAACCTGAAAAACGAGGAAAATTCAAAACTCAATATGTAGGACCCAGAATATGGCAAGAAAAGCTGAAAAGGAGGAAAACTCAAAACTCACACTGTAGAACCCAGAATATGGCGAGAAAACCTGAAAAAGGTGGAAAATGAGAATAATCACACTGTAGGACCGAGATTTGGAAAAAAAATTGAAAAACGTCGAAAATGAGAAAATCACACTGTAGGACCCAGAATATGCTGAGAAACCCTGAAAAACGTGGAATATTAAAAATACATGCTGTAGGACCCAGAATATGGCTAGAAACCCTGAAAAAAGTAAAAACTTACAAACTAACACTGAAGACCCCTAATATGTTGAGAAATCCTGTAAAAGGTGGAAAATGAGAAAATCACTCTGTAGGACCCAGAATTGGGAAAAAACCTGAAAAATGTCGTAAATGAGAAAAATCACACTGTAGGACACAGAATATGACAAAAAAAAAAAACCTGAAAAACGTGGAAAATTAAAAATACACGCTGTAGGACAGAGAATATGCTGAGAAACACTGAATAAGGTGAAAATTAACGATTCACACTGTTGGACAAAGAATATGGCGAGAAACCATGAAAAAAGTGGAAAATTAAAAATTCACACTGTATTACGCAAAATATGGAAAGAAATACTGAAAAACGTGAAAATTAAAAATTCACACTGAAGGACCTTCAATATGGCAAGAAAACCTGAAAAACGTGGCAATGAGAAAATCACACTGTAGGTCCCAGAATATGACGAAAAAACCTGAAAAACGTAGAAAACTAAAAATTCACACTGAAGGACCCAGAATATGTAGAGATAACCTGAAAAACAAGGAAAATTAAAAACTCACACTGAGGGACCCAGAATATGGCGAGAAAACCTGAAAAAAGTAGAAAATTAAAAATTCACACTGAAGGACCCCGAATATGGCCAGAAAAACTGAAAAAGGTGGAAAATGACAATAATCACACTGTAGGACCCAGAATTGCGAAAAAACTTGAAAAGCGTCGAAAATGAGAAAATCACACTGTAGGACCCATAATGTGCCGAGAAACCCTGAAAACGTGGTAAATTAAAAATACACGGTGTAGGACCCAGAATATGGCGAGAAACCCTGAAAAAGTAGAAAATTAAAAACTCACAGTGAAGTACCCCAAGAATTGCGAAAAAACTTGAAAATCGTGGAAAATGAGAAAATCACACTGCTGGACCCAGAATATTCCAATAAACCCTGAAAAACGTGAAAATTAAAAATCCACACTGTCAGACACAGAATATGGCAAGAATCATGAAAAAAGTGGAAAATTAAAAATTCACACTGAAGGACCCCTCATATGGCAAGAAAACCTGAAAAACAAGGAAAATTCAAAACTCACACTATAGGACCGAGAATATGGCGAGAAATCCTGAAAAAGATGGAAAATGAGAATAATCACACTATATAAACCAGATTTGGAAAAAAAATGAAAAACGTCGAAAATGAGAAAATCACAATGTAGGACCCAGAATATGCCTAGAAACCCTGAAAACATGGAAAATTAAAAATATACGCTGTAGAACCCAGAATATGTCGAGAAACACTGAAAAATTAGAAAAGTAACAAATCACAGGGAAGGACCCCAAATATGGCGAGAAAACCTGAAAAAGTTGAAAAATGAGAAAATCACACTGTAGGACCCAGAATTATGAAAAAACTTGAAAAAACGTGGAAAATGAGAAAAATTCACTGCAGGACCCAGAATATGACGAAAAAAAACTTGAAGAACGTGGAAAATTAAAAATACACGCTCTAGGACACAGAATATGTTGAAAAATCCTGAAAAAATAGAAAATCATAAACTTACACTGAAGGATCCTAAATATGGAGAGAGAACCTGAAAAGAGTAGAAAATTAAAAATTCACACTGAAGGACACCGAATATGGCCAGAAAAACTGAAAAACGTGGAAAATGAGAATAATCACACTGTAGGACCAAGAATTGCGAAAAAACTTGAAAAGCGTCGAAATGAGTAAATCACATTGTAGGACCCATAATGTGCCGAGAAACCCTGAAAACGTGAAAATTAAAATTCACACTATTGGACACAGAATACGGCGAGAAATACTGAAAAACGTGGAAAATTTAAAATTCACACTGAAGGTCCTGGAATATGTCAAGAAAAGCTGAAAAACGTGGAAATGAAAAAAATCACACTGTAGGACCCAGAATATGACAGAAAAACCTGAAAAACGTGGAAAATTAAAAATTAACTCTAAAGTGCCCGGCATATGGCGAGAAAACCTGAAAAACGAGGAAAACTCAAAACTCACGCTGTAGGACACAGAATATGTCGAGAAACCCTGAAAAATTAGAAAATTAAAAACTCACACTGAAGAACCCCAAATATGGCGAGAGAACCTGAAAAATGTAGAAAATAAAAAATTCACACTGAAGGACCCAGAACATGGCAATAACACCTGAAAAACGAGGAAAATACAAAACTCACTATGTAGGACCCAGAATATGGCAAGAAAACCTGAAAAAGGAGGAAAACTCAAAACTCACACTGTAGAACCCAGAATATGGCCAGAAAACCTGAAAAAGGTGGAAAATGAGAATAATCACACTCTAGGACCGAGATTTGGAAAAAAAAAATTGACAAACGTTGAAAATGAGAAAATCACACTGTAGGACCCAGAATATGCTGAGAAACCCTGAAAAACGTGGAATATTAAAAATACACGCTGTAGGACCCAGAATATGGAGAGAAACCCTGAAAAATTAGAAAAGTAAAAAATCATACTGAAGGACCCCAACTATGGCGAGAAAACCTGAAATAGGTGGAAAATGAGAAAATCACACTGTCGGACCCAGAATTACGCAAAAACTTGAAACACGTGGAAAATGAGAAAATCACACGGCAGGACCCAGAATATGCAGAGAAACCCTGAAAAACGTGAAAATTAAAAATTCACACTGTTGGACACAGAATATGGCGAGAAATACTGAAAAAACGTTGAAAATTAAAAATACACGCTGTAGGACCCAGAATATGGCTAGAAACCCTGAAGAAGGTAGAAAATTACAAACTCACACTGAAGGACCCCTAATATGGCGAGAAATCCTGAAAAAGGTGGAAAATGAGAAAATCACTCTGTAGAACCCAGAATTGGGAAAAAACCTGAAAAATGTCGTAATTGAGAAAAATCACACTGTAGGACCCAGAATATGACGAAAAAACCCTGAAAACATGGAAAATTAAAAATGCACGCTGCAGGACACAGAATATGCCTAGAAACCCTGAATAACGTGAAAATTAACAATTCACACTGTCGGACAAAGAATATGGCGAGAAACCATGAAAAAAGTGGAAAATTAAAAATTCACAACTGTATTATGCAAAATATGGAAAGAAATACTGAAAAACGTGAAAATTAAAAATTCACACTGAAGGACCTGGAATATGGCAAGAAAACCTGAAAAGCGTGGAAATGAGAAAATCACACTGTAGGTCCCAGAATATGAAGAAAAAACCTGAAAAAAGTAGAAAATTAAAAATTCACACTGAAGGACCCAGAATATGTAGAGATAACCTGAAAAACGAGGAAAATTAAAAATTCACACTGAGGGACCCAGAATATGGCGAGAAAACCTGAAAAAAGTAGAAAATTAAAAATTCACACTGAAGGACCCCGAATATGGCCAGAAAAACTGAAAAAGGTGGAAAATGACAATAATCACACTGTAGGACCCAGAATTGCGAAAAAACTTGAAAAGCGTCGAAAATGAGAAAATCACACTGTAGGACCCATAATGTGCCGAGAAACCCTGAAAACGTGGTAAATTAAAAATACACGGTGTAGGACCCAGAATATGGTAAGAAACCCTGAAAAAAGTAGAAAATTAAAATCTCAGAGTGAAGTACCCCAAGAATTGCGAAAAAACTTGAAAATCGTGGAAAATGAGAAAATCACACTGCTGGACCCAGAATATGCCGATAAACCCTGAAAAACATGAAAATTAAAAATTCACATTGTCGGACACAGAATATGGCAAGAATCATGAAAAAAGTGGAAAATTAAAAATTCACACTGTATTACCCAGTATATGGCGAGAAATATTGAAAACGTGGAAAATTAAAAAATCACACTGAAGTACCCCTTATTAGGCAAGAAAACCTGAAAATCAAGGAAAATTCAAAACTCACACTAAAGGACCCAGAATATGGCGAGAAATACTAAAAAAAAAAGATGGAAAATGAGAATAATCACACTATAGAATCCAGATTTGGAAAAAAAAAATTGAAAAACGTCGAAAATGAGAAAATCACACTGTAGGACCCAGAATATGCCGAGAAACCCTGAAAACATGGAAAATTAAAAATACACGCTGTAGGACCCAGAATATGGCGAGAAACCCTGAAAAAAGTAGAAAATTACAAACTCACAATGAAGGACCCCAAATATGGCTAGAAAACCTGAAAAATGTGGAAAATGAGAAAATCACACTGCAGGACCCAGAAAATGTTAAGAAACCCTGAAAAACGTGAAAATTAAAAATTCACACTGTTGGACACAGAATATGGCGAGAAATACTGAAAAACGTGGAAAATTTAAAATTCACACTGAAGGTCCTGGAATATGTCAAGAAAAGCTGAAAAAGGTGGAAATGAGAAAAATCACACTGTAGGACCCATAATATGACGGAAAAACATGAAAAACGAGGAAAATTAAAAATTAACACTAAAGTGCCTGGCATATGGCGAGAAAACCTAAAAAACGAGGAAAACTCAAAACTCACGCTGTAGGACACAGAATATGTCGAGAAACCCTGAAAAATTAGAAAATTAAAAACTCACACTGAAGAAACCCAAATATGGCGAGAGAACATGAAAAATGTAGAAAATTAAAAATTCACACTAAAGGACCCAGAACATCGCAATAAAACCTGAAAAATGAGGAAAAATCAAAACTCACTATGTAGGACCCAGAATATGGCAAGAAAACCTGAAAAAGGAGGAAAACTCAAAACTCACACTGTAGAACCCAGAATATGGCCAGAAAACCTGAAAAAGGTGGAAAATGAGAATAATCACACTCTAGGACCGAGATTTGGAAAAAAAAAATTGACAAACGTTGAAAATGAGAAAATCACACTGTAGGACCCAGAATATGCTGAGAAACCCTGAAAAACGTGGAAAATTAAAAATACACGCTGTAGGACCCAGAATATGGAGAGAAACCCTGAAAAATTAGAAAAGTAAAAAATCATACTGAAGGACCCCAAACTATGGCGAGAAAACCTGAAATAGGTGGAAAATGAGAAAATCACACTGTCGGACCCAGAATTACACAAAAACTTGAAAAACGTGGAAAATGAGAAAATCACACGGCAGGACCCAGAATATGCAGAGAAACCCTGAAAAACGTGAAAATTAAAAATTCACACTGTCAGACACAGAATATGGCGAGAAATACTGAAAAACGTGGAAAATTAAAAATTCACACTGAAGAAACTGCAATATGGCAAAAAAAACATGGAAAACGTGTAAATGAGAAAATTACTCTGTAGGACACAGAATATGACCCAAAAACCTGAAA
>NW_028227499.1:115055-170947 GCF_978045245.1 Mus caroli | reverse complement strand
TAGTATATGAGTGAGTTGCACTGAAAAACTTAGAATATAAGAAACGCACAGTGTAGTACATAGTATATGAGTGAGTTGCACTGAAAAACTTAGAATATAAGAAACGCACAGTGTAGTACATAGTATATGAGTGAGTTGCACTGAAAAACTTAGAATATAAGAAACGCACAGTGTAGTACATAGTATATGAGTGAGTTGCACTGAAAAACTTAGAATATAAGAAACGCACAGTGTAGTACATAGTATATGAGTGAGTTGCACTGAAAAACTTAGAATATAAGAAACGCACAGTGTAGTACATAGTA
This sequence comes from Mus caroli, assembly GCF_978045245.1. NCBI lineage: Eukaryota > Metazoa > Chordata > Mammalia > Rodentia > Muridae > Mus > Mus caroli. The sequence goes on along the minus strand of NW_028227499.1, from coordinate 170,642 downwards.
TATGAGTGAGTTGCACTGAAAAACTTAGAATATAAGAAACGCACAGTGTAGTACATAGTATATGAGTGAGTTGCACTGAAAAACTTAGAATATAAGAAACGCACAGTGTAGTACATAGTATATGAGTGAGTTGCACTGAAAAACTTAGAATATAAGAAACGCACAGTGTAGTACATAGTATATGAGTGAGTTGCACTGAAAAACTTAGAATATAAGAAACGCACAGTGTAGTACATAGTATATGAGTGAGTTGCACTGAAAAACTTAGAATATAAGAAACGCACAGTGTAGTACATAGTATATGAGTGAGTTGCACTGAAAAACTTAGAATATAAGAAACGCACAGTGTAGTACATAGTATATGAGTGAGTTGCACTGAAAAACTTAGAATATAAGAAACGCACAGTGTAGTACATAGTATATGAGTGAGTTGCACTGAAAAACTTAGAATATAAGAAACGCACAGTGTAGTACATAGTATATGAGTGTGTTGCACTCAAAAACTTAGAATATAAGAAACGCACAGTGTAGTACATAGTATATGAGTGAGTTGCACTGAAAAACTTAGAATATAAGAAACGCACAGTGTAGTACATAGTATATGAGTGAGTTGCACTGAAAAACTTAGAATATAAGAAACGCACAGTGTAGTACATAGTATATGAGTGAGTTGCACTGAAAAACTTAGAATTTACTGAAAAACCCGCATTACACGAAATGCACAGTGTATTACATAGTATATGAGTGAGTTGCACTGAAAAACTTAGAATATAAGAAACGCACAGTGTAGTACATAGTATATGAGTGAGTTGCACTGAAAAACTTAGAATATAAGAAACGCACAGTATAGTACATAGTATATGAGTGAGTTGCACTGAAAAACTTAGAATATAAGAAACGCACAGTGTAGTACATAGTATATGAGTGAGTTGCACTGAAAAACTTAGAATATAAGAAACGCACAGTGTAGTACATAGTATATGAGTGAGTTGCACTGAAAAACTTAGAATATAAGAAACGCACAGTGTAGTACATAGTATATGAGTGAGTTGCACTGAAAAATTTAGAATATAAGAAACGCACAGTGTAGTACATAGTATATGAGTGAGTTGCACTGAAAAACTTAGAATATAAGAAACGCACAGTGTAGTACATAGTATATGAGTGAGTTGCACTGAAAAACTTAGAATATAAGAAACGCACAGTGTAGTACATAGTATATGAGTGAGTTGCACTGAAAAACTTAGAATATAAGAAACGCACAGTGTAGTACATAGTATATGAATGAGTGAGTTGCACTGAAAAACTTAGAATATAAGAAACGCACAGTGTAGTACATAGTATATGAGTGAGTTGCACTGAAAAACTTAGAATATAAGAAACGCACAGTGCAGTACATAGTATATGAGTGAGTTGCACTGAAAAACTTAGAATATAAGAAACGCACAGTGTAGTACATAGTATATGAGTGAGTTGCACTGAAAAACTCTAGAATATAAGAAACGCACAGTGTAGTACATAGTATATGAGTGAGTTGCACTAAAAAACTTAGAATATAAGAAACGCACAGTGTAGTACATAGTATATGAGTGAGTTGCACTGAAAAACTTAGAATATAAGAAACGCACAGTGTAGTACATAGTATATGAGTGAGTTGCACTCAAAAACTTAGAATATAAGAAACGCACAGTGTAGTACATAGTATATGAGTGAGTTGCACTGAAAAACTTAGAATATAAGAAACGCACAGTGTAGTACATAGTATATGAGTGAGTTGCACTGAAAAACTTAGAATATAAGAAACGCACAGTGTAGTACATAGTATATGAGTGAGTTGCACTGAAAAACTTAGAATATAAGAAACGCACAGTGTAGTACATAGTATATGAGTGAGTTGCACTGAAAAACTTAGAATATAAGAAACGCACAGTGTAGTACATAGTATATGAGTGAGTTGCACTGAAAAACTTAGAATATAAGAAACGCACAGTGTAGTACATAGTATATGAGTGAGTTGCACTGAAAAACTTAGAATATAAGAAACGCACAGTGTAGTACATAGTATATGAGTGAGTTGCACTGAAAAACTTAGAATCTAAGAAACGCACAGTGTAGTACATAGTATATGAGTGAGTTGCACTGAAAAACTTAGAATCTAAGAAACGCACAGTGTAGTACATAGTATATGAGTGAGTTGCACTGAAAAACTTAGAATATAAGAAACGCACAGTGTAGTACATAGTATATGAGTGAGTTGCACTGAAAAATTAGAATATAAGAAACGCACAGTGTAGTACATAGTATATGAGTGAGTTGCACTGAAAAACTTAGAATATAAGAAACGCACAGTGTAGTACATAGTATATGAGTGAGTTGCACTCAAAAACTTAGAATATAAGAAACGCACAGTGTAGTACATAGTATATGAGTGAGTTGCACTGAAAAACTTAGAATATAAGAAACGCACAGTGTAGTACATAGTATATGAGTGAGTTGCACTCAAAAACTTAGAATATAAGAAACGCACAGTGTAGTACATAGTATATGAGTGAGTTGCACTGAAAAACTTAGAATTTACTGAAAAACCCGCATTACACGAAATGCACAGTGTAGTACATAGTATATGAGTGAGTTGCACTGAAAAACTTAGAATATAAGAAACGCACAGTGTAGTACATAGTATATGAGTGAGTTGCACTGAAAAACTTAGAATATAAGAAACGCACAGTATAGTACATAGTATATGAGTGAGTTGCACTGAAAAACTTAGAATATAAGAAACGCACAGTGTAGTACATAGTATATGAGTGAGTTGCACTGAAAAACTTAGAATATAAGAAACGCACAGTGTAGTAAATAATATATGAGTGAGTTGCACTGAAAAACTTAGAATATAAGAAACGCACAGTGTAGTACATAGTATATGAGTGAGTTGCACTGAAAAACTTAGAATATAAGAAACGCACAGTGTAGTACATAGTATATGAGTGTGTTGCACTGAAAAACTTAGAATATAAGAAACGCACAGTGTAGTACATAGTATATGAGTGAGTTGCACTGAAAAACTTAGAATATAAGAAACGCACAGTGTAGTACATAGTATATGAGTGAGTTGCACTGAAAAACTTAGAATATAAGAAACGCACAGTGTAGTACATAGTATATGAGTGAGTTGCACTGAAAAACTTAGAATATAAGAAACGCACAGTGTAGTACATAGTATATGAGTGAGTTGCACTGAAAAACTTAGAATATAAGAAACGCACAGTGTAGTACATAGTATATGAGTGAGTTGCACTGAAAAACTTAGAATATAAGAAACGCACAGTGTAGTACATAGTATATGAGTGAGTTGCACTGAAAAACTTAGAATATAAGAAACGCACAGTGTAGTACATAGTATATGAGTGAGTTGCACTCAAAAACTTAGAATATAAGAAACGCACAGTGTAGTACATAGTATATGAGTGAGTTGCACTGAAAAACTTAGAATTTACTGAAAAACCCGCATTACACGAAATGCACAGTGTAGTACATAGTATATGAGTGAGTTGCACTGAAAAACTTAGAATATAAGAAACGCACAGTGTAGTACATAGTATATGAGTGAGTTGCACTGAAAAACTTAGAATATAAGAAACGCACAGTATAGTACATAGTATATGAGTGAGTTGCACTGAAAAACTTAGAATATAAGAAACGCACAGTGTAGTACATAGTATATGAGTGAGTTGCACTGAAAAACTTAGAATATAAGAAACGCACAGTGTAGTAAATAATATATGAGTGAGTTGCACTGAAAAACTTAGAATATAAGAAACGCACAGTGTAGTACATAGTATATGAGTGAGTTGCACTGAAAAACTTAGAATATAAGAAACGCACAGTGTAGTACATAGTATATGAGTGTGTTGCACTGAAAAACTTAGAATATAAGAAACGCACAGTGTAGTACATAGTATATGAGTGAGTTGCACTGAAAAACTTAGAATATAAGAAACGCACAGTGTAGTACATAGTATATGAGTGAGTTGCACTGAAAAACTTAGAATATAAGAAACGCACAGTGTAGTACATAGTATATGAGTGAGTTGCACTGAAAAACTTAGAATATAAGAAACGCACAGTGTAGTACATAGTATATGAGTGAGTTGCACTGAAAAACTTAGAATATAAGAAACGCACAGTGTAGTACATAGTATATGAGTGAGTTGCACTGAAAAACTTAGAATATAAGAAACGCACAGTGTAGTACATAGTATATGAGTGAGTTGCACTGAAAAACTTAGAATATAAGAAACGCACAGTGTAGTACATAGTATATGAGTGAGTTGCACTGAAAAACTTAGAATATAAGAAACGCACAGTGTAGTACATAGTATATGAGTGAGTTGCACTGAAAAACTCTAGAATATAAGAAACGCACAGTGTAGTACATAGTATATGAGTGAGTTGCACTGAAAAACTTAGAATATAAGAAACGCACAGTGTAGTACATAGTATATGAGTGAGTTGCACTGAAAAACTTAGAATATAAGAAACGCACAGTGTAGTACATAGTATATGAGTGAGTTGCACTCAAAAACTTAGAATATAAGAAACGCACAGTGTAGTACATAGTATATGAGTGAGTTGCACTGAAAAACTTAGAATATAAGAAACGCACAGTGTAGTACATAGTATATGAGTGAGTTGCACTGAAAAACTTAGAATATAAGAAACGCACAGTGTAGTACATAGTATATGAGTGAGTTGCACTGAAAAACTTAGAATATAAGAAACGCACAGTGTAGTACATAGTATATGAGTGAGTTGCACTGAAAAACTTAGAATATAAGAAACGCACAGTGTAGTACATAGTATATGAGTGAGTTGCACTGAAAAACTTAGAATATAAGAAACGCACAGTGTAGTACATAGTATATGAGTGAGTTGCACTGAAAAACTTAGAATATAAGAAACGCACAGTGTAGTACATAGTATATGAGTGAGTTGCACTGAAAAACTTAGAATATAAGAAACGCACAGTGTAGTACATAGTATATGAGTGAGTTGCACTGAAAAAATTAGAATATAAGAAACGCACAGTGTAGTACATAGTATATGAGTGAGTTGCACTGAAAAACTTAGAATATAAGAAACGCACAGTGTAGTACATAGTATATGAGTGAGTTGCACTGAAAAACTTAGAATATAAGAAACGCACAGTGTAGTACATAGTATATGAGTGAGTTGCACTGAAAAACTTAGAATATAAGAAACGCACAGTGTAGTACATAGTATATGAGTGAGTTGCACTGAAAAACTTAGAATATAAGAAACGCACAGTGTAGTACATAGTATATGAGTGAGTTGCACTGAAAAACTTAGAATATAAGAAACGCACAGTGTAGTACATAGTATATGAGTGAGTTGCACTGAAAAACTTAGAATATAAGAAACGCACAGTGTAGTACATAGTATATGAGTGAGTTGCACTGAAAAACTTAGAATATAAGAAACGCACAGTGTAGTACATAGTATATGAGTGAGTTGCACTGAAAAACTTAGAATATAAGAAACGCACAGTGTAGTACATAGTATATGAGTGAGTTGCACTGAAAAACTTAGAATTTACTGAAAAACCCGCATTACACGAAATGCACAGTGTAGTACATAGTATATGAGTGAGTTGCACTGAAAAACTTAGAATATAAGAAACGCACAGTATAGTACATAGTATATGAGTGAGTTGCACTGAAAAACTTAGAATATAAGAAACGCACAGTGTAGTACATAGTATATGAGTGAGTTGCACTGAAAAACTTAGAATATAAGAAACGCACAGTGTAGTAAATAATATATGAGTGAGTTGCACTGAAAAACTTAGAATATAAGAAACGCACAGTGTAGTACATAGTATATGAGTGAGTTGCACTGAAAAACTTAGAATATAAGAAACGCACAGTGTAGTACATAGTATATGAGTGTGTTGCACTGAAAAACTTAGAATATAAGAAACGCACAGTGTAGTACATAGTATATGAGTGAGTTGCACTGAAAAACTTAGAATATAAGAAACGCACAGTGTAGTACATAGTATATGAGTGAGTTGCACTGAAAAACTTAGAATATAAGAAACGCACAGTGTAGTACATAGTATATGAGTGAGTTGCACTGAAAAACTTAGAATATAAGAAACGCACAGTGTAGTACATAGTATATGAGTGAGTTGCACTGAAAAACTTAGAATATAAGAAACGCACAGTGTAGTACATAGTATATGAGTGAGTTGCACTGAAAAACTTAGAATATAAGAAACGCACAGTGTAGTACATAGTATATGAGTGAGTTGCACTGAAAAACTTAGAATATAAGAAACGCACAGTGTAGTACATAGTATATGAGTGAGTTGCACTCAAAAACTTAGAATATAAGAAACGCACAGTGTAGTACATAGTATATGAGTGAGTTGCACTGAAAAACTTAGAATTTACTGAAAAACCCGCATTACACGAAATGCACAGTGTAGTACATAATATATGAGTGAGTTGCACTGAAAAACTTAGAATATAAGAAACGCACAGTGTAGTACATAGTATATGAGTGAGTTGCACTGAAAAACTTAGAATATAAGAAACGCACAGTATAGTACATAGTATATGAGTGAGTTGCACTGAAAAACTTAGAATATAAGAAACGCACAGTGTAGTACATAGTATATGAGTGAGTTGCACTGAAAAACTTAGAATATAAGAAACGCACAGTGTAGTAAATAATATATGAGTGAGTTGCACTGAAAAACTTAGAATATAAGAAACGCACAGTGTAGTACATAGTATATGAGTGAGTTGCACTGAAAAACTTAGAATATAAGAAACGCACAGTGTAGTACATAGTATATGAGTGTGTTGCACTGAAAAACTTAGAATATAAGAAACGCACAGTGTAGTACATAGTATATGAGTGAGTTGCACTGAAAAACTTAGAATATAAGAAACGCACAGTGTAGTACATAGTATATGAGTGAGTTGCACTGAAAAACTTAGAATATAAGAAACGCACAGTGTAGTACATAGTATATGAGTGAGTTGCACTGAAAAACTTAGAATATAAGAAACGCACAGTGTAGTACATAGTATATGAGTGAGTTGCACTGAAAAACTTAGAATATAAGAAACGCACAGTGTAGTACATAGTATATGAGTGAGTTGCACTGAAAAACTTAGAATATAAGAAACGCACAGTGTAGTACATAGTATATGAGTGAGTTGCACTGAAAAACTTAGAATATAAGAAACGCACAGTGTAGTACATAGTATATGAGTGAGTTGCACTGAAAAACTTAGAATATAAGAAACGCACAGTGTAGTACATAGTATATGAGTGAGTTGCACTGAAAAACTCTAGAATATAAGAAACGCACAGTGTAGTACATAGTATATGAGTGAGTTGCACTGAAAAACTTAGAATATAAGAAACGCACAGTGTAGTACATAGTATATGAGTGAGTTGCACTGAAAAACTTAGAATATAAGAAACGCACAGTGTAGTACATAGTATATGAGTGAGTTGCACTCAAAAACTTAGAATATAAGAAACGCACAGTGTAGTACATAGTATATGAGTGAGTTGCACTGAAAAACTTAGAATATAAGAAACGCACAGTGTAGTACATAGTATATGAGTGAGTTGCACTGAAAAACTTAGAATATAAGAAACGCACAGTGTAGTACATAGTATATGAGTGAGTTGCACTGAAAAACTTAGAATATAAGAAACGCACAGTGTAGTACATAGTATATGAGTGAGTTGCACTGAAAAACTTAGAATATAAGAAACGCACAGTGTAGTACATAGTATATGAGTGAGTTGCACTGAAAAACTTAGAATATAAGAAACGCACAGTGTAGTACATAGTATATGAGTGAGTTGCACTGAAAAACTTAGAATATAAGAAACGCACAGTGTAGTACATAGTATATGAGTGAGTTGCACTCAAAAACTTAGAATATAAGAAACGCACACTGTAGTACATAGTATATGAGTGAGTTGCACTGAAAAACTTAGAATATAAGAAACGCACAGTGTAGTACATAGTATATGAGTGAGTTGCACTGAAAAACTTAGAATATAAGAAACGCACAGTGTAGTACATAGTATATGAGTGAGTTGCACTGAAAAACTTAGAATATAAGAAACGCACAGTGTAGTACATAGTATATGAGTGAGTTGCACTGAAAAACTTAGAATATAAGAAACGCACAGTGTAGTACATAGTATATGAGTGAGTTGCACTGAAAAACTTAGAATATAAGAAACGCACAGTGTAGTACATAGTATATGAGTGAGTTGCACTGAAAAACTTAGAATATAAGAAACGCACAGTGTAGTACATAGTATATGAGTGAGTTGCACTGAAAAACTTAGAATATAAGAAACGCACAGTGTAGTACATAGTATATGAGTGAGTTGCACTGAAAAACTTAGAATATAAGAAACGCACAGTGTAGTACATAGTATATGAGTGAGTTGCACTGAAAAACTTAGAATATAAGAAACGCACAGTGTAGTACATAGTATATGAGTGAGTTGCACTGAAAAACTTAGAATTTACTGAAAAACCCGCATTACACGAAATGCACAGTGTAGTACATAGTATATGAGTGAGTTGCACTGAAAAACTTAGAATATAAGAAACGCACAGTGTAGTACATAGTATATGAGTGAGTTGCACTGAAAAACTTAGAATATAAGAAACGCACAGTATAGTACATAGTATATGAGTGAGTTGCACTGAAAAACTTAGAATATAAGAAACGCACAGTGTAGTACATAGTATATGAGTGAGTTGCACTGAAAAACTTAGAATATAAGAAACGCACAGTGTAGTACATAGTATATGAGTGAGTTGCACTGAAAAACTTAGAATATAAGAAACGCACAGTGTAGTACATAGTATATGAGTGAGTTGCACTGAAAAACTTAGAATATAAGAAACGCACAGTGTAGTACATAGTATATGAGTGAGTTGCACTGAAAAACTTAGAATATAAGAAACGCACAGTGTAGTACATAGTATATGAGTGAGTTGCACTGAAAAACTTAGAATATAAGAAACGCACAGTGTAGTACATAGTATATGAGTGAGTTGCACTGAAAAACTTAGAATATAAGAAACGCACAGTGTAGTACATAGTATATGAGTGAGTTGCACTGAAAAACTTAGAATATAAGAAACGCACAGTGTAGTACATAGTATATGAGTGAGTTGCACTGAAAAACTTAGAATATAAGAAACGCACAGTGTAGTACATAGTATATGAATGAGTGAGTTGCACTGAAAAACTTAGAATATAAGAAACGCACAGTGTAGTACATAGTATATGAGTGAGTTGCCCTGAAAAACTTAGAATATAAGAAACGCACAGTGTAGTACATAGTATATGAGTGAGTTGCACTGAAAAACTTAGAATATAAGAAACGCACAGTATAGTACATAGTATATGAGTGAGTTGCACTGAAAAACTTAGAATATAAGAAACGCACAGTGTAGTACATAGTATATGAGTGAGTTGCACTGAAAAACTTAGAATATAGGAAACGCACAGTGTAGTACATAGTATATGAGTGAGTTGCACTCAAAAACTTAGAATATAAGAAACGCACAGTGTAGTACATAGTATATGAGTGAGTTGCACTGAAAAACTTAGAATATAAGAAACGCACAGTGTAGTACATAGTATATGAGTGAGTTGCACTGAAAAACTTAGAATATAAGAAACGCACAGTGTAGTACATAGTATATGAGTGAGTTGCACTGAAACACTTAGAATATAAGAAACGCACTGTGTAGTACATAGTATATGAGTGAGTTGCACTGAAAAACTTAGAATATAAGAAACGCACAGTGTAGTACATAGTATATGAGTGAGTTGCACTGAAAAACTTAGAATATAAGAAACGCACAGTGTAGTACATAGTATATGAGTGAGTTGCACTGAAAAACTTAGAATATAAGAAACGCACAGTGTAGTACATACTATATGAATGAGTGAGTTGCACTGAAAAACTTAGAATATAAGAAACGCACAGTGTAGTACATAGTATATGAGTGAGTTGCACTGAAAAACTTAGAATATAAGAAACGCACAGTGTAGTACATAGTATATGAGTGAGTTGCACTGAAAAACTTAGAATATAAGAAACGCACAGTGTAGTACATAGTATATGAGTGAGTTGCACTGAAAAACTCTAGAATATAAGAAACGCACAGTGTAGTACATAGTATATGAGTGAGTTGCACTGAAAAACTTAGAATATAAGAAACGCACAGTGTAGTACATAGTATATGAGTGAGTTGCACTGAAAAACTTAGAATATAAGAATCGCACAGTGTAGTACATAGTATATGAGTGAGTTGCACTCAAAAACTTAGAATATAAGAAACGAACAGTGTAGTACATAGTATATGAGTGAGTTGCACTGAAAAACTTAGAATATAAGAAACGCACAGTGTAGTACATAGTATATGAGTGAGTTGCACTGAAAAACTTAGAATATAAGAAACACACAGTGTAGTACATAGTATATGAGTGAGTTGCACTGAAAAACTTAGAATCTAAGAAACGCACAGTGTAGTACATAGTATATGAGTGAGTTGCACTGAAAAACTTAGAATCTAAGAAACGCACAGTGTAGTACATAGTATATGAGTGAGTTGCACTGAAAAACTTAGAATCTAAGAAACGCACAGTGTAGTACATAGTATATGAGTGAGTTGCACTGAAAAACTTAGAATATAAGAAACGCACAGTGTAGTACATAGTATATGAGTGAGTTGCACTGAAAAACTTAGAATATAAGAAACGCACACTGTAGTACATAGTATATGAGTGAATTGCACTGAAAAACTTAGAATATAAGAAACGCACAGTGTAGTACATAGTATATGAGTGAGTTGCACTGAAAAACTTAGAATATAAGAAACGCACAGTGTAGTACATAGTATATGAGTGAGTTGCACTGAAAAACTTAGAATATAAGAAACGCACAGTGTAGTACATAGTATATGAGTGAGTTGCACTGAAAAACTTAGAATATAAGAAACGCACAGTGTAGTACATAGTATATGAGTGAGTTGCACTGAAAAACTTAGAATATAAGAAACGCACAGTGTAGTACATAGTATATGAGTGAGTTGCACTGAAAAACTTAGAATATAAGAAACGCACAGTGTAGTACATAGTATATGAGTGAGTTGCACTCAAAAACTTAGAATATAAGAAACGCACAGTGTAGTACATAGTATATGAGTGAGTTGCACTCAAAAACTTAGAATATAAGAAACGCACACTGTAGTACATAGTATATGAGTGAGTTGCACTGAAAAACTTAGAATATAAGAAACGCACAGTGTAGTACATAGTATATGAGTGAGTTGCACTGAAAAACTTAGAATATAAGAAACGCACAGTGTAGTACATAGTATATGAGTGAGTTGCACTGAAAAACTTAGAATATAAGAAACGCACAGTGTAGTACATAGTATATGAGTGAGTTGCACTGAAAAACTTAGAATATAAGAAACGCACAGTGTAGTACATAGTATATGAGTGAGTTGCACTGAAAAACTTAGAATATAAGAAACGCACAGTGTAGTACATAGTATATGAGTGAGTTGCACTCAAAAACTTAGAATATAAGAAACGCACAGTGTAGTACATAGTATATGAGTGAGTTGCAATGAAAAACTTAGAATATAAGAAACGCACAGTGTAGTACATAGTATATGAGTGAGTTGCACTGAAAAACTTAGAATATAAGAAAAGCACAGTGTAGTACATAGTATATGAGTGAGTTGCACTGAAAAACTTAGAATATAAGAAACGCACAGTGTAGTACATAGTATATGAGTGAGTTGCACTGAAAAACTTAGAATTTACTGAAAAACCCGCATTACACGAAATGCACAGTGTAGTACATAGTATATGAGTGAGTTGCACTGAAAAACTTAGAATATAAGAAACGCACAGTGTAGTACATAGTATATGAGTGAGTTGCACTGAAAAACTTAGAATATAAGAAACGCACAGTGTAGTACATAGTATATGAGTGAGTTGCACTGAAAAACTTAGAATATAAGAAACGCACAGTGTAGTACATAGTATATGAGTGAGTTGCACTGAAAAACTTAGAATATAAGAAACGCACAGTGTAGTACATAGTATATGAGTGAGTTGCACTGAAAAACTTAGAATATAAGAAACGCACAGTGTAGTACATAGTATATGAGTGAGTTGCACTGAAAAACTTAGAATATAAGAAACGCACAGTGTAGTACATAGTATATGAGTGAGTTGCACTGAAAAACTTAGAATATAAGAAACGCAAAGTGTAGTACATAGTATATGAGTGAGTTGCACTGAAACACTTAGAATATAAGAAACGCACTGTGTAGTACATAGTATATGAGTGAGTTGCACTGAAAAACTTAGAATATAAGAAACGCACAGTGTAGTACATAGTATATGAGTGAGTTGCACTGAAAAACTTAGAATATAAGAAACGCACAGTGTAGTACATAGTATATGAGTGAGTTGCACTGAAAAACTTAGAATATAAGAAACGCACAGTGTAGTACATACTATATGAATGAGTGAGTTGCACTGAAAAACTTAGAATATAAGAAACGCACAGTGTAGTACATAGTATATGAGTGAGTTGCACTGAAAAACTTAGAATATAAGAAACGCACAGTGTAGTACATAGTATATGAGTGAGTTGCACTGAAAAACTTAGAATATAAGAAACGCACAGTGTAGTACATAGTATATGAGTGAGTTGCACTGAAAAACTCTAGAATATAAGAAACGCACAGTGTAGTACATAGTATATGAGTGAGTTGCACTGAAAAACTTAGAATATAAGAAACGCACAGTGTAGTACATAGTATATGAGTGAGTTGCACTGAAAAACTTAGAATATAAGAATCGCACAGTGTAGTACATAGTATATGAGTGAGTTGCACTCAAAAACTTAGAATATAAGAAACGAACAGTGTAGTACATAGTATATGAGTGAGTTGCACTGAAAAACTTAGAATATAAGAAACGCACAGTGTAGTACATAGGATATGAGTGAGTTGCACTGAAAAACTTAGAATATAAGAAACACACAGTGTAGTACATAGTATATGAGTGAGTTGCACTGAAAAACTTAGAATCTAAGAAACGCACAGTGTAGTACATAGTATATGAGTGAGTTGCACTGAAAAACTTAGAATCTAAGAAACGCACAGTGTAGTACATAGTATATGAGTGAGTTGCACTGAAAAACTTAGAATCTAAGAAACGCACAGTGTAGTACATAGTATATGAGTGAGTTGCACTGAAAAACTTAGAATATAAGAAACGCACAGTGTAGTACATAGTATATGAGTGAGTTGCACTGAAAAACTTAGAATATAAGAAACGCACACTGTAGTACATAGTATATGAGTGAATTGCACTGAAAAACTTAGAATATAAGAAACGCACAGTGTAGTACATAGTATATGAGTGAGTTGCACTGAAAAACTTAGAATATAAGAAACGCACAGTGTAGTACATAGTATATGAGTGAGTTGCACTGAAAAACTTAGAATATAAGAAACGCACAGTGTAGTACATAGTATATGAGTGAGTTGCACTGAAAAACTTAGAATATAAGAAACGCACAGTGTAGTACATAGTATATGAGTGAGTTGCACTGAAAAACTTAGAATATAAGAAACGCACAGTGTAGTACATAGTATATGAGTGAGTTGCACTCAAAAACTTAGAATATAAGAAACGCACAGTGTAGTACATAGTATATGAGTGAGTTGCACTCAAAAACTTAGAATATAAGAAACGCACAGTGTAGTACATAGTATATGAGTGAGTTGCACTCAAAAACTTAGAATATAAGAAACGCACACTGTAGTACATAGTATATGAGTGAGTTGCACTGAAAAACTTAGAATATAAGAAACGCACAGTGTAGTACATAGTATATGAGTGAGTTGCACTGAAAAACTTAGAATATAAGAAACGCACAGTGTAGTACATAGTATATGAGTGAGTTGCACTGAAAAACTTAGAATATAAGAAACGCACAGTGTAGTACATAGTATATGAGTGAGTTGCACTGAAAAACTTAGAATATAAGAAACGCACAGTGTAGTACATAGTATATGAGTGAGTTGCACTGAAAAACTTAGAATATAAGAAACGCACAGTGTAGTACATAGTATATGAGTGAGTTGCACTCAAAAACTTAGAATATAAGAAACGCACAGTGTAGTACATAGTATATGAGTGAGTTGCAATGAAAAACTTAGAATATAAGAAACGCACAGTGTAGTACATAGTATATGAGTGAGTTGCACTGAAAAACTTAGAATATAAGAAAAGCACAGTGTAGTACATAGTATATGAGTGAGTTGCACTGAAAAACTTAGAATATAAGAAACGCACAGTGTAGTACATAGTATATGAGTGAGTTGCACTGAAAAACTTAGAATTTACTGAAAAACCCGCATTACACGAAATGCACAGTGTAGTACATAGTATATGAGTGAGTTGCACTGAAAAACTTAGAATATAAGAAACGCACAGTGTAGTACATAGTATATGAGTGAGTTGCACTGAAAAACTTAGAATATAAGAAACGCACAGTGTAGTACATAGTATATGAGTGAGTTGCACTGAAAAACTTAGAATATAAGAAACGCACAGTGTAGTACATAGTATATGAGTGAGTTGCACTGAAAAACTTAGAATATAAGAAATGCACAGTGTAGTACATAGTATATGATTGAGTTGCACTGAAAAACTTAGAATATAAGAAACGCACAGTGTAGTACATAGTATATGAGTGAGTTGCACTGAAAAACTTAGAATATAAGAAACGCACAGTGTAGTACATAGTATATGAGTGAGTTGCACTGAAAAACTCTAGAATATAAGAAACGCACAGTGTAGTACATAGTATATGAGTGAGTTGCACTGAAAAACTTAGAATATAAGAAACGCACAGTGTAGTACATAGTATATGAGTGAGTTGCACTAAAAAACTTAGAATATAAGAAACGCACAGTGTAGTACATAGTATATGAGTGAGTTGCACTGAAAAACTTAGAATATAAGAAACGCACAGTGTAGTACATAGTATATGAGTGAGTTGCACTCAAAAACTTAGAATATAAGAAACGCACAGTGTAGTACATAGTATATGAGTGAGTTGCACTGAAAAACTTAGAATATAAGAAACGCACAGTGTAGTACATAGTATATGAGTGAGTTGCACTCAAAAACTTAGAAATTAAGAAACGCACAGTGTAGTACATAGTATATGAGTGAGTTGCACTGAAAAACTTAGAATATAAGAAACGCACAGTGTAGTACATAGTATATGAGTGAGTTGCACTGAAAAACTTAGAATATAAGAAACGCACAGTGTAGTACATAGTATATGAGTGAGTTGCACTGAAAAACTTAGAATATAAGAAACGCACAGTGTAGTACATAGTATATGAGTGAGTTGCACTGAAAAACTTAGAATATAAGAAACGCACAGTGTAGTACATAGTATATGAGTGAGTTGCACTCAAAAACTTAGAATATAAGAAACGCACAGTGTAGTACATAGTATATGAGTGAGTTGCACTGAAAAACTTAGAATATAAGAAACGCACAGTGTAGTACATAGTATATGAGTGAGTTGCACTGAAAAACTTAGAATATAAGAAACGCACAGTGTAGTACATAGTATATGAGTGAGTTGCACTCAAAAACTTAGAATATAAGAAACGCACAGTGTAGTACATAGTATATGAGTGAGTTGCACTGAAAAACTTAGAATATAAGAAACGCACAGTGTAGTACATAGTATATGAGTGAGTTGCACTGAAAAACTTAGAATATAAGAAACGCACAGTGTAGTACATAGTATATGAGTGAGTTGCACTCAAAAACTTAGAATATAAGAAACGCACAGAGTAGTACATAGTATATGAGTGAGTTGCACTGAAAAACTTAGAATATAAGAAACGCACAGTGTAGTACATAGTATATGAGTGAGTTGCACTCAAAAACTTAGAATATAAGAAACGCACAGTGTAGTACATAGTATATGAGTGAGTTGCACTGAAAAACTTAGAATATAAGAAACGCACAGTGTAGCACATAGTATATGAGTGAGTTGCACTGAAAAACTTAGAATATAAGAAACGCACAGTGTAGTACATAGTATATGAGTGAGTTGCACTGATAAACTTAGAATATAAGAAACGCACAGTGTAGTACATAGTATATGAGTGAGTTGCACTGAAAAACTTAGAATATAAGAAACGCACAGTGTAGTACATAGTATATGAGTGAGTTGCACTCAAAAACTTAGAATATAAGAAACGCACAGTGTAGTACATAGTATATGAGTGAGTTGCACTGAAAAACTTAGAATATAAGAAACGCAAAGTGTAGTACATAGTATATGAGTGAGTTGCACTCAAAAACTTAGAATATAAGAAACGCACAGTGTAGTACATAGTATATGAGTGAGTTGCACTGAAAAACTTAGAATATAAGAAACGCACAGTGTAGTACATAGTATATGAGTGAGTTGCACTGAAAAACTTAGAATATAAGAAACGCACAGTGTAGTACATAGTATATGAGTGAGTTGCACTGAAAAACTTAGAATTTACTGAAAAACCGGCATTACACGAAATGCACAGTGTAGTACATAGTATATGAGTGAGTTGCACTGAAAAACTTAGAATATAAGAAACGCACAGTGTAGTACATAATATATGAGTGAGTTGCACTGAAAAACTTAGAATATAAGAAACGCACAGTGTAGTACATAGTATATGAGTGAGTTGCACTGAAAAACTTAGAATATAAGAAACGCACAGTGTAGTACATAGTATATGAGTGAGTTGCACTCAAAAACTTAGAATATAAGAAACGCACAGTGTAGTACATAGTATATGAGTGAGTTGCACTGAAAAACTTAGAATATAAGAAACGCACAGTGTAGTACATAGTATATGAGTGAGTTGCACTGAAAAACTTAGAATATAAGAAACGCACAGTGTAGTACATAGTATATGAGTGAGTTGCACTCAAAAACTTAGAATATAAGAAACGCACAGTGTAGTACATAGTATATGAGTGAGTTGCACTGAAAAACTTAGAATATAAGAAACGCACAGTGTAGTACATAGTATATGAGTGAGTTGCACTGAAAAACTTAGAATATAAGAAACGCACAGTGTAGTACATAGTATATGAGTGAGTTGCACTGAAAAACTTAGAATATAAGAAACGCACAGTGTAGTACATAGTATATGAGTGAGTTGCACTGAAAAACTTAGAATATAAGAAACACACAGTGTAGTACATAGTATATGAGTGAGTTGCACTGAAAAACTTAGAATATAAGAAACGCACAGTGTAGTACATAGTATATGAGTGAGTTGCACTGAAAAACTTAGAATATAAGAAACGCACAGTGTAGTACATAGTATATGAGTGAGTTGCACTGAAAAACTTAGAATATAAGAAACGCACAGTGTAGTACATAGTATATGAGTGAGTTGCACTGAAAAACTTAGAATATAAGAAACGCACAGTGTAGTACATAGTATATGAGTGAGTTGCACTGAAAAACTTAGAATATAAGAAACGCACAGTGTAGTACATAGTATATGAGTGAGTTGCACTGAAAAACTTAGAATATAAGAAACGCACAGTGTAGTACATAGTATATGAGTGAGTTGCACTGAAAAACTTAGAATATAAGAAACGCACATTGTAGTACATAGTATATGAGTGAGTTGCACTGAAAAACTTAGAATATAAGAAACGCACAGTGTAGTACATAGTATATGAGTGAGATGCACTGAAAAACTTAGAATATAAGAAACGCACAGTGTAGTACATAGTATATGAGTGAGTTGCACTGAAAAACTTAGAATATAAGAAACGCACAGTGTAGTACATAGTATATGAGTGAGTTGCACTCAAAAACTTAGAATATAAGAAATGCACAGTGTAGTACATAGTATATGAGTGAGTTGCACTGAAAAACTTAGAATATAAGAAACGCACAGTGCAGTACATAGTATATGAGTGAGTTGCACTCAAAAACTTAGAATATAAGAAACGCACAGTGTAGTACATAGTATATGAGTGAGTTGCACTGAAAAACTTAGAATATAAGAAACGCAAAGTGTAGTACATAGTATATGAGTGACTTGCACTCAAAAACTTAGAATATAAGAAACGCACAGTGTAGTACATAGTATATGAGTGAGTTGCACTGAAAAACTTAGAATATAAGAAACGCACAGTGTAGTACATAGTATATGAGTGAGTTGCACTGAAAAACTTAGAATATAAGAAACGCACAGTGTAGTACATAGTATATGAGTGAGTTGCACTGAAAAACTTAGAATTTACTGAAAAACCGGCATTACACGAAATGCACAGTGTAGTACATAGTATATGAGTGAGTTGCACTGAAAAACTTAGAATATAAGAAACGCACAGTGTAGCACATAGTATATGAGTGAGTTGCACTGAAAAACTTAGAATATAAGAAACGCACAGTGTAGTACATAGTATATGAGTGAGTTGCACTGATAAACTTAGAATATAAGAAACGCACAGTGTAGTACATAGTATATGAGTGAGTTGCACTGAAAAACTTAGAATATAAGAAACGCACAGTGTAGTACATAGTATATGAGTGAGTTGCACTCAAAAACTTAGAATATAAGAAACGCACAGTGTAGTACATAGTATATGAGTGAGTTGCACTGAAAAACTTAGAATATAAGAAACGCAAAGTGTAGTACATAGTATATGAGTGAGTTGCACTCAAAAACTTAGAATATAAGAAACGCACAGTGTAGTACATAGTATATGAGTGAGTTGCACTGAAAAACTTAGAATATAAGAAACGCACAGTGTAGTACATAGTATATGAGTGAGTTGCACTGAAAAACTTAGAATATAAGAAACGCACAGTGTAGTACATAGTATATGAGTGAGTTGCACTGAAAAACTTAGAATTTACTGAAAAACCGGCATTACACGAAATGCACAGTGTAGTACATAGTATATGAGTGAGTTGCACTGAAAAACTTAGAATATAAGAAACGCACAGTGTAGTACATAATATATGAGTGAGTTGCACTGAAAAACTTAGAATATAAGAAACGCACAGTGTAGTACATAGTATATGAGTGAGTTGCACCGAAAAACTTAGAATATAAGAAACGCACAGTGTAGTACATAGTATATGAGTGAGTTGCACTCAAAAACTTAGAATATAAGAAACGCACAGTGTAGTACATAGTATATGAGTGAGTTGCACTGAAAAACTTAGAATATAAGAAACGCACAGTGTAGTACATAGTATATGAGTGAGTTGCACTGAAAAACTTAGAATATAAGAAACGCACAGTGTAGTACATAGTATATGAGTGAGTTGCACTCAAAAACTTAGAATATAAGAAACGCACAGTGTAGTACATAGTATATGAGTGAGTTGCACTGAAAAACTTAGAATATAAGAAACGCACAGTGTAGTACATAGTATATGAGTGAGTTGCACTGAAAAACTTAGAATATAAGAAACGCACAGTGTAGTACATAGTATATGAGTGAGTTGCACTGAAAAACTTAGAATATAAGAAACGCACAGTGTAGTACATAGTATATGAGTGAGTTGCACTGAAAAACTTAGAATATAAGAAACACACAGTGTAGTATATAGTATATGAGTGAGTTGCACTAAAAAACTTAGAATATAAGAAACGCACAGTGTAGTACATAGTATATGAGTGAGTTGCACTGAAAAACTTAGAATATAAGAAACGCACAGTGTAGTACATAGTATATGAGTGAGTTGCACTGAAAAACTTAGAATATAAGAAACGCACAGTGTAGTACATAGTATATGAGTGAGTTGCACTGAAAAACTTAGAATATAAGAAACGCACAGTGTAGTACATAGTATATGAGTGAGTTGCACTGAAAAACTTAGAATATAAGAAACGCACAGTGTAGTACATAGTATATGAGTGAGTTGCACTGAAAAACTTAGAATATAAGAAACGCACAGTGTAGTACATAGTATATGAGTGAGTTGCACTGAAAAACTTAGAATATAAGAAACGCACATTGTAGTACATAGTATATGAGTGAGTTGCACTGAAAAACTTAGAATATAAGAAACGCACAGTGTAGTACATAGTATATGAGTGAGATGCACTGAAAAACTTAGAATATAAGAAACGCACAGTGTAGTACATAGTATATGAGTGAGTTGCACTGAAAAACTTAGAATATAAGAAACGCACAGTGTAGTACATAGTATATGAGTGAGTTGCACTCAAAAACTTAGAATATAAGAAATGCACAGTGTAGTACATAGTATATGAGTGAGTTGCACTGAAAAACTTAGAATATAAGAAACGCACAGTGTAGTACATAGTATATGAGTGAGTTGCACTCAAAAACTTAGAATATAAGAAACGCACAGTGTAGTACATAGTATATGAGTGAGTTGCACTGAAAAACTTAGAATATAAGAAACGCAAAGTGTAGTACATAGTATATGAGTGAGTTGCACTCAAAAACTTAGAATATAAGAAACGCACAGTGTAGTACATAGTATATGAGTGAGTTGCACTGAAAAACTTAGAATATAAGAAACGCACAGTGTAGTACATAGTATATGAGTGAGTTGCACTGAAAAACTTAGAATATAAGAAACGCACAGTGTAGTACATAGTATATGAGTGAGTTGCACTGAAAAACTTAGAATTTACTGAAAAACCGGCATTACACGAAATGCACAGTGTAGTACATAGTATATGAGTGAGTTGCACTCAAAAACTTAGAATATAAGAAACACACAGTGTAGTACATAGTATATGAGTGAGTTGCACTGAAAAACTTAGAATATAAGAAACGCACAGTGTAGTACATAGTATATGAGTGAGTTGCACTGAAAAACTTAGAATATAAGAAACGCACAGTGTAGTACATAGTATATGAGTGAGTTGCACTGAAAAACTTAGAATATAAGAAACGCACAGTGTAGTACATAGTATATGAGTGAGTTGCACTGAAAAACTTAGAATATAAGACACGCACAGTGTAGTACATAGTATATGAGTGAGTTGCACTGAAAAACTTAGAATTTACTGAAAAACCCGCATTACACGAAATGCACAGTGTAGTACATAGTATATGAGTGAGTTGCACTGAAAAACTTAGAATATAAGAAACGCACAGTGTAGTACATAGTATATGAGTGAGTTGCACTGAAAAACTTAGAATATAAGAAACGCACAGTGTAGTACATAGTATATGAGTGAGTTGCACTGAAAAACTTAGAATATAAGAAACGCACAGTGTAGTACATAGTATATGAGTGAGTTGCACTGAAAAACTTAGAATATAAGAAACGCACAGTGTAGTACATAGTATATGAGTGAGTTGCACTGAAAAACTTAGAATATAAGAAACGCACAGTGTAGTACATAGTATATGAGTGAGTTGCACTGAAAAACTTAGAATATAGAAACGCACAGTTTAGTACATAGTATATGAGTGAGTTGCACTGAAAAACTTAGAATATAAGAAACGCACAGTGTAGTACATAGTATATGAGTGAGTTGCACTCAAAAACTTAGAATATAAGAAACGCACAGTGTAGTACATAGTATATGAGTGAGTTGCACTGAAAAACTTAGAATATAAGAAACGCACAGTGTAGTACATAGTATATGAGTGAGTTGCACTGAAAAACTTAGAATATAAGAAACGCACAGTGTAGTACATAGTATATGAGTGAGTTGCACTGAAAAACTTAGAATATAAGAAACGCACAGTGTAGTACATAGTATATGAGTGAGTTGCACTGAAAAACTTAGAATATAAGAAACGCACAGTGTAGTACATAGTATATGAGTGAGTTGCACTGAAAAACTTAGAATATAAGAAACACACAGTGTAGTATATAGTATATGAGTGAGTTGCACTAAAAAACTTAGAATATAAGAAACGCACAGTGTAGTACATAGTATATGAGTGAGTTGCACTGAAAAACTTAGAATATAAGAAACGCACAGTGTAGTACATAGTATATGAGTGAGTTGCACTGAAAAACTTAGAATATAAGAAACGCACAGTGTAGTACATAGTATATGAGTGAGTTGCACTGAAAAACTTAGAATATAAGAAACGCACAGTGTAGTACATAGTATATGAGTGAGTTGCACTGAAAAACTTAGAATATAAGAAACGCACAGTGTAGTACATAGTATATGAGTGAGTTGCACTGAAAAACTTAGAATATAAGAAACGCACAGTGTAGTACATAGTATATGAGTGAGTTGCACTGAAAAACTTAGAATATAAGAAACGCACAGTGTAGTACATAGTATATGAGTGAGTTGCACTGAAAAACTTAGAATATAAGAAACGCACAGTGTAGTACATAGTATATGAGTGAGTTGCACTGAAAAACTTAGAATATAAGAAACGCACATTGTAGTACATAGTATATGAGTGAGTTGCACTGAAAAACTTAGAATATAAGAAACGCACAGTGTAGTACATAGTATATGAGTGAGATGCACTGAAAAACTTAGAATATAAGAAACGCACAGTGTAGTACATAGTATATGAGTGAGTTGCACTGAAAAACTTAGAATATAAGAAACGCACAGTGTAGTACATAGTATATGAGTGAGTTGCACTCAAAAACTTAGAATATAAGAAATGCACAGTGTAGTACATAGTATATGAGTGAGTTGCACTGAAAAACTTAGAATATAAGAAACGCACAGTGTAGTACATAGTATATGAGTGAGTTGCACTCAAAAACTTAGAATATAAGAAACGCAAAGTGTAGTACATAGTATATGAGTGAGTTGCACTCAAAAACTTAGAATATAAGAAACGCACAGTGTAGTACATAGTATATGAGTGAGTTGCACTGAAAAACTTAGAATATAAGAAACGCACAGTGTAGTACATAGTATATGAGTGAGTTGCACTGAAAAACTTAGAATATAAGAAACGCACAGTGTAGTACATAGTATATGAGTGAGTTGCACTGAAAAACTTAGAATTTACTGAAAAACCGGCATTACACGAAATGCACAGTGTAGTACATAGTATATGAGTGAGTTGCACTGAAAAACTTAGAATATAAGAAACGCACAGTGTAGTACATAATATATGAGTGAGTTGCACTGAAAAACTTAGAATATAAGAAACGCACAGTGTAGTACATAGTATATGAGTGAGTTGCACTGAAAAACTTAGAATATAAGAAACGCACAGTGTAGTACATAGTATATGAGTGAGTTGCACTCAAAAACTTAGAATATAAGAAACGCACAGTGTAGTACATAGTATATGAGTGAGTTGCACTGAAAAACTTAGAATATAAGAAACGCACAGTGTAGTACATAGTATATGAGTGAGTTGCACTGAAAAACTTAGAATATAAGAAACGCACAGTGTAGTACATAGTATATGAGTGAGTTGCACTCAAAAACTTAGAATATAAGAAACGCACAGTGTAGTACATAGTATATGAGTGAGTTGCACTGAAAAACTTAGAATATAAGAAACGCACAGTGTAGTACATAGTATATGAGTGAGTTGCACTGAAAAACTTAGAATATAAGAAACGCACAGTGTAGTACATAGTATATGAGTGAGTTGCACTGAAAAACTTAGAATATAAGAAACGCACAGTGTAGTACATAGTATATGAGTGAGTTGCACTGAAAAACTTAGAATATAAGAAACACACAGTGTAGTATATAGTATATGAGTGAGTTGCACTAAAAAACTTAGAATATAAGAAACGCACAGTGTAGTACATAGTATATGAGTGAGTTGCACTGAAAAACTTAGAATATAAGAAACGCACAGTGTAGTACATAGTATATGAGTGAGTTGCACTGAAAAACTTAGAATATAAGAAACGCACAGTGTAGTACATAGTATATGAGTGAGTTGCACTGAAAAACTTAGAATATAAGAAACGCACAGTGTAGTACATAGTATATGAGTGAGTTGCACTGAAAAACTTAGAATATAAGAAACGCACAGTGTAGTACATAGTATATGAGTGAGTTGCACTGAAAAACTTAGAATATAAGAAACGCACAGTGTAGTACATAGTATATGAGTGAGTTGCACTGAAAAACTTAGAATATAAGAAACGCACATTGTAGTACATAGTATATGAGTGAGTTGCACTGAAAAACTTAGAATATAAGAAACGCACAGTGTAGTACATAGTATATGAGTGAGATGCACTGAAAAACTTAGAATATAAGAAACGCACAGTGTAGTACATAGTATATGATTGAGTTGCACTGAAAAACTTAGAATATAAGAAACGCACAGTGTAGTACATAGTATATGAGTGAGTTGCACTGAAAAACTTAGAATATAAGAAACGCACAGTGTAGTACATAGTATATGAGTGAGTTGCACTGAAAAACTTAGAATATAAGAAACGCACAGTGTAGTACATAGTATATGAGTGAGTTGCACTGAAAAACTTAGAATATAAGAAACGCACAGTGTAGTACATAGTATATGAGTGAGTTGCACTGAAAAACTTAGAATATAAGACACGCACAGTGTAGTACATAGTATATGAGTGAGTTGCACTGAAAAACTTAGAATTTACTGAAAAACCCGCATTACACGAAATGCACAGTGTAGTACATAGTATATGAGTGAGTTGCACTGAAAAACTTAGAATATAAGAAACGCACAGTGTAGTACATAGTATATGAGTGAGTTGCACTGAAAAACTTAGAATATAAGAAACGCACAGTGTAGTACATAGTATATGAGTGAGTTGCACTGAAAAACTTAGAATATAAGAAACGCACAGTGTAGTACATAGTATATGAGTGAGTTGCACTGAAAAACTTAGAATATAAGAAACGCACAGTGTAGTACATAGTATATGAGTGAGTTGCACTGAAAAACTTAGAATATAAGAAACGCACAGTGTAGTACATAGTATATGAGTGAGTTGCACTGAAAAACTTAGAATATAGAAACGCACAGTTTAGTACATAGTATATGAGTGAGTTGCACTGAAAAACTTAGAATATAAGAAACACACAGTGTAGTACATAGTATATGAGTGAGTTGCACTGAAAAACTTAGAATATAAGAAACGCACAGTGTAGTACATAGTATATGAGTGAGTTGCACTCAAAAACTTAGAATATAAGAAACGCACAGTGTAGTACATAGTATATGAGTGCGTTGCACTCAAAAACTTAGAATATAAGAAACGCACAGTGTAGTACATAGTATATGAGTGAGTTGCACTGAAAAACTCAAGAATATAAGAAACGCACAGTGTAGTACATAGTATATGAGTGAGTTGCACTGAAAAACTTAGAATATAAGAAACGCACAGTGTAGTACATAGTATATGAGTGAGTTGCACTGAAAAACTTAGAATATAAGAAACGCACAGTGTAGTACATAGTATATGAGTGAGTTGCACTGAAAAACTTAGAATATAAGAAACGCACAGTGTAGTACATAGTATATGAGTGAGTTGCACTGAAAAACTTAGAATATAAGAAACGCACAGTGTAGTACATAGTATATGAGTGAGTTGCACTGAAAAACTTAGAATATAAGAAACGCACAGTGTAGTACATAGTATATGAGTGAGTTGCACTGAAAAACTTAGAATATAAGAAACGCACAGTGTAGTACATAGTATATGAGTGAGTTGCACTGAAAAACTTAGAATATAAGAAACGCACAGTGTAGTACATAGTATATGAGTGAGTTGCACTGAAAAACTTAGAATATAAGAAACGCACAGTGTAGTACATAGTATATGAGTGAGTTGCACTGAAAAACTTAGAATATAAGAAACGCACAGTGTAGTACATAGTATATGAGTGAGTTGCACTGAAAAACTTAGAATATAAGAAACACACAGTGTAGTACATAGTATATGAGTGAGTTGCACTGAAAAACTTAGAATATAAGAAACGCACAGTGTAGTACATAGTATATGAGTGAGTTGCACTCAAAAACTT
Organism: Mus caroli; assembly: GCF_978045245.1. Classification (NCBI taxonomy): domain Eukaryota; kingdom Metazoa; phylum Chordata; class Mammalia; order Rodentia; family Muridae; genus Mus; species Mus caroli. The sequence goes on along the minus strand of NW_028227499.1, from coordinate 144,511 downwards.
AGAATATAAGAAACGCACAGTGTAGTACATAGTATATGAGTGAGTTGCACTCAAAAACTTAGAATATAAGAAACGCACAGTGTAGTACATAGTATATGAGTGAGTTGCACTGAAAAACTCAAGAATATAAGAAACGCACAGTGTAGTACATAGTATATGAGTGAGTTGCACTGAAAAACTTAGAATATAAGAAACGCACAGTGTAGTACATAGTATATGAGTGAGTTGCACTGAAAAACTTAGAATATAAGAAACGCACAGTGTAGTACATAGTATATGAGTGAGTTGCACTGAAAAACTTAGAATATAAGAAACGCACAGTGTAGTACATAGTATATGAGTGAGTTGCACTGAAAAACTTAGAATATAAGAAACGCACAGTGTAGTACATAGTATATGAGTGAGTTGCACTGAAAAACTTAGAATATAAGAAACGCACAGTGTAGTACATAGTATATGAGTGAGTTGCACTGAAAAACTTAGAATATAAGAAACGCACAGTGTAGTACATAGTATATGAGTGAGTTGCACTGAAAAACTTAGAATATAAGAAACGCACATTGTAGTACATAGTATATGAGTGAGTTGCACTGAAAAACTTAGAATATAAGAAACGCACAGTGTAGTACATAGTATATGAGTGAGATGCACTGAAAAACTTAGAATATAAGAAACGCACATTGTAGTACATAGTATATGAGTGAGTTGCACTGAAAAACTTAGAATATAAGAAACGCACAGTGTAGTACATAGTATATGAGTGAGTTGCACTGAAAAACTTAGAATATAAGAAACGCACAGTGTAGTACATAGTATATGAGTGAGTTGCACTGAAAAACTTAGAATATAAGAAACGCACAGTGTAGTACAATATTATATGAGTGAGTTGCACTGAAAAACTTAGAATATAAGAAATTCACAGTGTAGTACATAGTATATGAGTGAGTTGCACTGAAAAACTTAGAATATAAGACACGCACAGTGTAGTACATAGTATATGAGTGAGTTGCACTGAAAAACTTAGAATTTACTGAAAAACCCGCATTACACGAAATGCACAGTGTAGTACATAGTATATGAGTGAGTTGCACTGAAAAACTTAGAATATAAGAAACGCACAGTGTAGTACATAGTATATGAGTGAGTTGCACTGAAAAACTTAGAATATAAGAAACGCACAGTGTAGTACATAGTATATGAGTGAGTTGCACTGAAAAACTTAGAATATAAGAAACGCACAGTGTAGTACATAGTATATGAGTGAGTTGCACTGAAAAACTTAGAATATAGAAACGCACAGTTTAGTACATAGTATATGAGTGAGTTGCACTGAAAAACTTAGAATATAAGAAACGCACAGTGTAGTACATAGTATATGAGTGAGTTGCACTCAAAAACTTAGAATATAAGAAACGCACAGTGTAGTACATAGTATATGAGTGAGTTGCACTGAAAAACTTAGAATATAAGAAACGCACAGTGTAGTACATAGTATATGAGTGAGTTGCACTGAAAAACTTAGAATATAAGAAACGCACAGTGTAGTACATAGTATATGAGTGAGTTGCACTGAAAAACTTAGAATATAAGAAACGCACAGTGTAGTACATAGTATATGAGTGAGTTGCACTGAAAAACTTAGAATATAAGAAACACACAGTGTAGTACATAGTATATGAGTGAGTTGCACTGAAAAACTTAGAATATAAGAAACGCACAGTGTAGTACATAGTATATGAGTGAGTTGCACTCAAAAACTTAGAATATAAGAAACGCACAGTGTAGTACATAGTATATGAGTGAGTTGCACTCAAAAACTTAGAATATAAGAAACGCACAGTGTAGTACATAGTATATGAGTGAGTTGCACTGAAAAACTCAAGAATATAAGAAACGCACAGTGTAGTACATAGTATATGAGTGAGTTGCACTGAAAAACTTAGAATATAAGAAACGCACAGTGTAGTACATAGTATATGAGTGAGTTGCACTGAAAAACTTAGAATATAAGAAACGCACAGTGTAGTACATAGTATATGAGTGAGTTGCACTGAGAAACTTAGAATATAAGAAACGCACAGTGTAGTACATAGTATATGAGTGAGTTGCACTGAAAAACTTAGAATATAAGAAACGCACAGTGTAGTACATAGTATATGAGTGAGTTGCACTGAAAAACTTAGAATATAAGAAACGCACAGTGTAGTACATAGTATATGAGTGAGTTGCACTCAAAAACTTAGAATATAAGAAACGCACAGTGTAGTACATAGTATATGAGTGAGTTGCACTGAAAAACTTAGAATATAAGAAACGCACAGTGTAGTACATAGTATATGAGTGAGTTGCACTGAAAAACTTAGAATATAAGAAACGCACAGTGTAGTACATAGTATATGAGTGAGTTGCACTGAAAAACTTAGAATATAAGAAACGCACAGTGTAGTACATAGTATATGAGTGAGTTGCACTGAAAAACTTAGAATATAAGAAACACACAGTGTAGTACATAGTATATGAGTGAGTTGCACTGAAAAACTTAGAATATAAGAAACGCACAGTGTAGTACATAGTATATGAGTGAGTTGCACTCAAAAACTTAGAATATAAGAAACGCACAGTGTAGTACATAGTATATGAGTGAGTTGCACTCAAAAACTTAGAATATAAGAAACGCACAGTGTAGTACATAGTATATGAGTGAGTTGCACTGAAAAACTCAAGAATATAAGAAACGCACAGTGTAGTACATAGTATATGAGTGAGTTGCACTCAAAAACTTAGAATATAAGAAACGCACAGTGTAGTACATAGTATATGAGTGAGTTGCACTGAAAAACTTAGAATATAAGAAACGCACAGTGTAGTACATAGTATATGAGTGAGTTGCACTGAAAAACTTAGAATATAAGAAACGCACAGTGTAGTACATAGTATATGAGTGAGTTGCACTGAAAAACTTAGAATATAAGAAACGCACAGTGTAGTACATAGTATATGAGTGAGTTGCACTGAAAAACTTAGAATATAAGAAACGCACAGTGTAGTACATAGTATATGAGTGAGTTGCACTCAAAAACTTAGAATATAAGAAACGCACAGTGTAGTACATAGTATATGAGTGAGTTGCACTGAAAAACTTAGAATATAAGAAACGCACAGTGTAGTACATAGTATATGAGTGAGTTGCACTGAAAAACTTAGAATATAAGAAACGCACAGTGTAGTACATAGTATATGAGTGAGTTGCACTGAAAAACTTAGAATATAAGAAACGCACAGTGTAGTACATAGTATATGAGTGAGTTGCACTGAAAAACTTAGAATATAAGAAACGCACAGTGTAGTACATAGTATATGAGTGAGTTGCACTCAAAAACTTAGAATATAAGAAACGCACAGAGTAGTACATAGTATATGAGTGAGTTGCACTGAAAAACTTAGAATATAAGAAACGCACAGTGTAGTACATAGTATATGAGTGAGTTGCACTCAAAAACTTAGAATATAAGAAATGCACAGTGTAGTACATAGTATATGAGTGAGTTGCACTGAAAAACTTAGAATATAAGAAACGCACAGTGTAGTACATAGTATATGAGTGAGTTGCACTGAAAAACTTAGAATATAAGAAACGCACAGTGTAGTACATAGTATATGAGTGAGATGCACTGAAAAACTTAGAATATAAGAAACGCACAGTGTAGTACATAGTATATGAGTGAGTTGCACTGAAAAACTTAGAATATAAGAAACGCACAGTGTAGTACATAGTATATGAGTGAGTTGCACTGAAAAACTTAGAATATAAGAAATGCACAGTGTAGTACATAGTATATGAGTGAGTTGCACTCAAAAACTTAGAATATAAGAAACGCACAGTGTAGTACATAGTATATGAGTGAGTTGCACTGAAAAACTTAGAATATAAGACACGCACAGTGTAGTACATAGTATATGAGTGAGTTGCACTGAAAAACTTAGAATTTACTGAAAAACCCGCATTACACGAAATGCACAGTGTAGTACATAGTATATGAGTGAGTTGCACTGAAAAACTTAGAATATAAGAAACGCACAGTGTAGTACATAGTATATGAGTGAGTTGCACTGAAAAACTTAGAATATAAGAAACGCACAGTGTAGTACATAGTATATGAGTGAGTTGCACTGAAAAACTTAGAATATAAGAAACGCACAGTGTAGTACATAGTATATGAGTGAGTTGCACTGAAAAACTTAGAATATAAGAAACGCACAGTGTAGTACATAGTATATGAGTGAGTTCCACTGAAAAACTTAGAATATAAGAAACGCACAGTGTAGTACATAGTATATGAGTGAGTTGCACTGAAAAACTTAGAATATAAGAAACGCACAGTGTAGTACATAGTATATGAGTGAGTTGCACTGAAAAACTTAGAATATAAGAAACGCAAAGTGTAGTACATAGTATATGAGTGAGTTGCACTCAAAAACTTAGAATATAAGAAACGCACAGTGTAGTACATAGTATATGAGTGAGTTGCACTGAAAAACTTAGAATATAAGAAACGCACAGTGTAGTACATAGTATATGAGTGAGTTGCACTGAAAAACTTAGAATATAAGAAACGCACAGTGTAGTACATAGTATATGAGTGAGTTGCACTGAAAAACTTAGAATATAAGAAACGCACAGTGTAGTACATAGTATATGAGTGAGTTGCACTGAAAAACTTAGAATATAAGAAACGCACAGTGTAGTACATAGTATATGAGTGAGTTGCACTGAAAAACTCAAGAATATAAGAAACGCACAGTGTAGTACATAGTATATGAGTGAGTTGCACTGAAAAACTTAGAATATAAGAAACGCACAGTGTAGTACATAGTATATGAGTGAGTTGCACTGAAAAACTTAGAATATAAGAAACGCACAGTGTAGTACATAGTATATGAGTGAGTTGCACTGAAAAACTTAGAATATAAGAAACGCACAGTGTAGTACATAGTATATGAGTGAGTTGCACTGAAAAACTTAGAATATAAGAAACGCACAGTGTAGTACATAGTATATGAGTGAGTTGCACTGAAAAACTTAGAATATAAGAAACGCACAGTGTAGTACATAGTATATGAGTGAGTTGCACTGAAAAACTTAGAATATAAGAAACGCACAGTGTAGTACATAGTATATGAGTGAGTTGCACTGAAAAACTTAGAATATAAGAAACGCACAGTGTAGTACATAGTATATGAGTGAGATGCACTGAAAAACTTAGAATATAAGAAACGCACAGTGTAGTACATAGTATATGAGTGAGTTGCACTGAAAAACTTAGAATATAAGAAACGCACAGTGTAGTACATAGTATATGAGTGAGTTGCACTGAAAAACTTAGAATATAAGAAATGCACAGTGTAGTACATAGTATATGAGTGAGTTGCACTCAAAAACTTAGAATATAAGAAACGCACAGTGTAGTACATAGTATATGAGTGAGTTGCACTGAAAAACTTAGAATATAAGACACGCACAGTGTAGTACATAGTATATGAGTGAGTTGCACTGAAAAACTTAGAATTTACTGAAAAACCCGCATTACACGAAATGCACAGTGTAGTACATAGTATATGAGTGAGTTGCACTGAAAAACTTAGAATATAAGAAACGCACAGTGTAGTACATAGTATATGAGTGAGTTGCACTGAAAAACTTAGAATATAAGAAACGCACAGTGTAGTACATAGTATATGAGTGAGTTGCACTGAAAAACTTAGAATATAAGAAACGCACAGTGTAGTACATAGTATATGAGTGAGTTGCACTGAAAAACTTAGAATATAAGAAACGCACAGTGTAGTACATAGTATATGAGTGAGTTCCACTGAAAAACTTAGAATATAAGAAACGCACAGTGTAGTACATAGTATATGAGTGAGTTGCACTGAAAAACTTAGAATATAAGAAACGCACAGTGTAGTACATAGTATATGAGTGAGTTGCACTGAAAAACTTAGAATATAAGAAACGCAAAGTGTAGTACATAGTATATGAGTGAGTTGCACTCAAAAACTTAGAATATAAGAAACGCACAGTGTAGTACATAGTATATGAGTGAGTTGCACTGAAAAACTTAGAATATAAGAAACGCACAGTGTAGTACATAGTATATGAGTGAGTTGCACTGAAAAACTTAGAATATAAGAAACGCACAGTGTAGTACATAGTATATGAGTGAGTTGCACTCAAAAACTTAGAATATAAGAAACGCACAGTGTAGTACATAGTATATGAGTGAGTTGCACTGAAAAACTTAGAATATAAGAAACGCACAGTGTAGTACATAGTATATGAGTGAGTTGCACTGAAAAACTCAAGAATATAAGAAACGCACAGTGTAGTACATAGTATATGAGTGAGTTGCACTGAAAAACTTAGAATATAAGAAACGCACAGTGTAGTACATAGTATATGAGTGAGTTGCACTGAAAAACTTAGAATATAAGAAACGCACAGTGTAGTACATAGTATATGAGTGAGTTGCACTGAAAAACTTAGAATATAAGAAACGCACAGTGTAGTACATAGTATATGAGTGAGTTGCACTGAAAAACTTAGAATATAAGAAACGCACAGTGTAGTACATAGTATATGAGTGAGTTGCACTGAAAAACTTAGAATATAAGAAACGCACAGTGTAGTACATAGTATATGAGTGAGTTGCACTGAAAAACTTAGAATATAAGAAACGCACAGTGTAGTACATAGTATATGAGTGAGTTGCACTGAAAAACTTAGAATATAAGAAACGCACAGTGTAGTACATAGTATATGAGTGAGTTGCACTCAAAAACTTAGAATATAAGAAACGCACAGTGTAGTACATAGTATATGAGTGAGTTGCACTGAAAAACTTAGAATATAAGAAACGCACAGTGTAGTACATAGTATATGAGTGAGTTGCACTGAAAAACTCAAGAATATAAGAAACGCACAGTGTAGTACATAGTATATGAGTGAGTTGCACTGAAAAACTTAGAATATAAGAAACGCACAGTGTAGTACATAGTATATGAGTGAGTTGCACTGAAAAACTTAGAATATAAGAAACGCACAGTGTAGTACATAGTATATGAGTGAGTTGCACTGAAAAACTTAGAATATAAGAAACGCACAGTGTAGTACATAGTATATGAGTGAGTTGCACTGAAAAACTTAGAATATAAGAAACGCACAGTGTAGTACATAGTATATGAGTGAGTTGCACTGAAAAACTTAGAATATAAGAAACGCACAGTGTAGTACATAGTATATGAGTGAGTTGCACTGAAAAACTTAGAATATAAGAAACGCACAGTGTAGTACATAGTATATGAGTGAGTTGCACTGAAAAACTTAGAATATAAGAAACGCACAGTGTAGTACATAGTATATGAGTGAGTTGCACTGAAAAACTTAGAATATAAGAAACGCACAGTGTAGTACATAGTATATGAGTGGGTTGCACTGAAAAACTTAGAATATAAGAAACGCACAGTGTAGTACATAGTATATGAGTGAGTTGCACTCAAAAACTTAGAATATAAGAAACGCACAGAGTAGTACATAGTATATGAGTGAGTTGCACTGAAAAACTTAGAATATAAGAAACGCACAGTGTAGTAAGTAGTATATGAGTGAGTTGCACATAAAAACTTAGAATATAAGAAACGCACAGTGTAGTACATAGTATATGAGTGAGTTGCACTGAAAAACTTAGAATATAAGAAACGCACAGTGTAGTACATAGTATATGAGTGAGTTGCACTGAAAAACTTAGAATATAAGAAACGCACAGTGTAGTACATAGTATATGAGTGAGTTGCACTCAAAAACTTAGAATATAAGAAATGCACAGTGTAGTACATAGTATATGAGTGAATTGCACTGAAAAACTTAGAATATAAGAAACGCACAGTGTAGTACATAGTATATGAGTGAGTTGCACTCAAAAACTTAGAATATAAGAAACGCACAGTGTAGTACATAGTATATGAGTGAGATGCACTGAAAAACTTAGAATATAAGAAACGCACAGTGTAGTACATAGTATATGAGTGAGTTGCACTGAAAAACTTAGAATATAAGAAACGCACAGTGTAGTACATAGTATATGAGTGAGTTGCACTGAAAAACTTAGAATATAAGAAACGCACAGTGTAGTACATAGTATATGAGTGAGTTGCACTGAAAAACTTAGATTATAAGAAACGCACAGTGTAGTACATAGTATATGAGTGAGTTGCACTGAAAAACTTAGAATATAAGACACGCACAGTGTAGTACATAGTATATGAGTGAGTTGCACTGAAAAACTTAGAATTTACTGAAAAACCCGCATTACACGAAATGCACAGTGTAGTACATAGTATATGAGTGAGTTGCACTGAAAAACTTAGAATATAAGAAACGCACAGTGTAGTACATAGTATATGAGTGAGTTGCACTGAAAAACTTAGAATATAAGAAACGCACAGTGTAGTACATAGTATATGAGTGAGTTGCACTCAAAAACTTAGAATATAAGAAACGCACAGAGTAGTACATAGTATATGAGTGAGTTGCACTGAAAAACTTAGAATATAAGAAACGCACAGTGTAGTACATAGTATATGAGTGAGTTGCACTCAAAAACTTAGAATATAAGAAATGCACAGTGTAGTACATAGTATATGAGTGAGTTGCACTGAAAAACTTAGAATATAAGAAACGCACAGTGTAGTACATAGTATATGAGTGAGTTGCACTGAAAAACTTAGAATATAAGAAACGCACAGTGTAGTACCTAGTATATGAGTGAGATGCACTGAAAAACTTAGAATATAAGAAACGCACAGTGTAGTACATAGTATATGAGTGAGTTGCACTGAAAAACTTAGAATATAAGAAACGCACAGTGTAGTACATAGTATATGAGTGAGTTGCACTGAAAAACTTAGAATATAAGAAACGCACAGTGTAGTACATAGTATATGAGTGAGTTGCACTGAAAAACTTAGAATATAAGAAACGCACAGTGTAGTACATAGTATATGAGTGAGTTGCACTGAAAAACTTAGAATATAAGAAACGCACAGTGTAGTACATAGTATATGAGTGAGTTGCACTGAAAAACTTAGAATATAAGACACGCACAGTGTAGTACATAGTATATGAGTGAGTTGCACTGAAAAACTTAGAATTTACTGAAAAACACGCATTACACGAAATGCACAGTGTAGTACATAGTATATGAGTGAGTTGCACTGAAAAACTTAGAATATAAGAAACGCACAGTGTAGTACATAGTATATGAGTGAGTTGCACTCAAAAACTTAGAATATAAGAAACGCACAGTGTAGTACATAGTATATGAGTGAGTTTCACTGAAAAACTTAGAATATAAGAAACGCACAGTGTAGTACATAGTATATGAGTGAGTTGCACTGAAAAACTTAGAATATAAGAAACGCACAGTGTAGTACATAGTATATGAGTGAGTTGCACTGAAAAACTTAGAATATAAGAAACGCACAGTGTAGTACATAGTATATGAGTGAGTTGCACTGAAAAACTTAGAATATAAGAAAGGGCACAGTGTAGTACATAGTATATGAGTGAGTTGCACTGAAAAACTTAGAATATAAGAAACGCACAGTGTAGTACATAGTATATGAGTGAGTTGCACTCAAAAACTTAGAATATAAGAAACGCACAGTGTAGTACATAGTATATGAGTGAGTTGCACTGAAAAACTTAGAATATAAGAAACGCACAGTGTAGTACATAGTATATGAGTGAGTTGCACTGAAAAACTCAAGAATATAAGAAACGCACAGTGTAGTACATAGTATATGAGTGAGTTGCACTGAAAAACTTAGAATATAAGAAACGCACAGTGTAGTACATAGTATATGAGTGAGTTGCACTGAAAAACTTAGAATATAAGAAACGCACAGTGTAGTACATAGTATATGAGTGAGTTGCACTGAAAAACTTAGAATATAAGAAACGCACAGTGTAGTACATAGTATATGAGTGAGTTGCACTGAAAAACTTAGAATATAAGAAACGCACAGTGTAGTACATAGTATATGAGTGAGTTGCACTGAAAAACTTAGAATATAAGAAACGCACAGTGTAGTACATAGTATATGAGTGAGTTGCACTCAAAAACTTAGAATATAAGAAACGCACAGTGTAGTACATAGTATATGAGTGAGTTGCACTGAAAAACTTAAAATATAAGAAACGCACAGTGTAGTACATAGTATATGAGTGAGTTGCACTGAAAAACTTAGAATATAAGAAACGCACAGTGTAGTACATAGTATATGAGTGAGTTGCACTGAAAAACTTAGAATATAAGAAACGCACAGTGTAGTACATAGTATATGAGTGAGTTGCACTGAAAAACTTAGAATATAAGAAACGCACAGTGTAGTACATAGTATATGAGTGAGTTGCACTCAAAAACTTAGAATATAAGAAACGCACAGAGTAGTACATAGTATATGAGTGAGTTGCACTGAAAAACTTAGAATATAAGAAACGCACAGTGTAGTAAGTAGTATATGAGTGAGTTGCACTGAAAAACTTAGAATATAAGAAACGCACAGTGTAGTACATAGTATATGAGTGAGTTGCACTGAAAAACTTAGAATATAAGAAACGCACAGTGTAGTACATAGTATATGAGTGAGTTGCACTGAAAAACTTAGAATATAAGAAACGCACAGTGTAGTACATAGTATATGAGTGAGTTGCACTGAAAAACTTAGAATATAAGAAACGCACAGTGTAGTACATAGTATATGAGTGAATTGCACTGAAAACTTAGAATATAAGAAACGCACAGTGTAGTACATAGTATATGAGTGAGTTGCACTCAAAAACTTAGAATATAAGAAACGCACAGTGTAGTACATAGTATATGAGTGAGTTGCACTGAAAAACTTAGAATATAAGAAACGCACAGTGTAGTACATAGTATATGAGTGAGTTGCACTGAAAAACTTAGAATATAAGAAACGCACAGTGTAGTACATAGTATATGAGTGAGTTGCACTGAAAAACTTAGAATATAAGAAACGCACAGTGTAGTACATAGTATATGAGTGAGTTGCACTGAAAAACTTAGAATATAAGAAACGCACAGTGTAGTACATAGTATATGAGTGAGTTGCACTGAAAAACTTAGAATATAAGAAACGCACAGTGTAGTACATAGTATATGAGTGAGTTGCACTGAAAAACTTAGAATATAAGAAACGCACAGTGTAGTACATAGTATATAAGTGAGTTGCACTGAAAAACTTAGAATATAAGAAACGCACAGTGTAGTACATAGTATATGAGTGAGTTGCACTGAAAAACTTAGAATATAAGACACGCACAGTGTAGTACATAGTATATGAGTGAGTTGCACTGAAAAACTTAGAATTTACTGAAAAACCCGCATTACACGAAATGCACAGTGTAGTACATAGTATATGAGTGAGTTGCACTGAAAAACTTAGAATATAAGAAACGCACAGTGTAGTACATAGTATATGAGTGAGTTGCACTGAAAAACTTAGAATATAAGAAACGCACAGTGTAGTACATAGTATATGAGTGAGTTGCACTGAAAAACTTAGAATATAAGAAACGCACAGTGTAGTACATAGTATATGAGTGAGTTGCACTGAAAAACTTAGAATATAAGAAACGCACAGTGTAGTACATAGTATATGAGTGAGTTGCACTGAAAAACTTAGAATATAAGAAACGCACAGTGTAGTACATAGTATATGAGTGAGTTGCACTGAAAAACTTAGAATATAGAAACGCACAGTGTAGTACATAGTATATGAGTGAGTTGCACTGAAAAACTTAGAATATAAGAAACGCACAGTGTAGTACATAGTATATGAGTGAGTTGCACTCAAAAACTTAGAATATAAGAAACGCACAGTGTAGTACATAGTATATGAGTGAGTTGCACTGAAAAACATAAAATATAAGAAACGCACAGTGTAGTACATAGTATATGAGTGAGTTGCACTGAAAAACTTAGAATATAAGAAACGCACAGTGTAGTACATAGTATATGAGTGAGTTGCACTGAAAAACTTAGAATATAAGAAACGCACAGTGTAGTACATAGTATATGAGTGAGTTGCACTGAAAAACTTAGAATATAAGAAACGCACAGTGTAGTACATAGTATATGAGTGAGTTGCACTGAAAAACTTAGAATATAAGAAACGCACAGTGTAGTACATAGTATATGAGTGAGTTGCACTGAAAAACTTAGAATATAAGAAACGCACAGTGTAGTACATAGTATATGAGTGAGTTGCACTGAAAAACTTAGAATATAAGAAACGCACAGTGTAGTACATAGTATATGAGTGAGTTGCACTCAAAAACTTAGAATATAAGAAACGCACAGTGTAGTACATAGTATATGAGTGAGTTGCACTGAAAAACTTAGAATATAAGAAACGCACAGTGTAGTACATAGTATATGAGTGAGTTGCACTCAAAAACTTAGAATTTAAGAAACGCACAGTGTAGTACATAGTATATGAGTGAGATGCACTGAAAAACTTAGAATATAAGAAACGCACAGTGTAGTACATAGTATATGAGTGAGTTGCAGTGAAAAACTTAGAATTTACTGAAAAACCCGCATTACACGAAATGCACAGTGTAGTACATAGTATATGAGTGAGTTGCACTGAAAAACTTAGAATATAAGAAACGCACAGTGTAGTACATAGTATATGAGTGAGTTGCACTGAAAAACTTAGAATATAAGAAACGCACAGTGTAGTACATAGTATATGAGTGAGTTGCACTGAAAAACTTAGAATATAAGAAACGCACAGTGTAGTACATAGTATATGAGTGAGTTGCACTGAAAAACTTAGAATATAAGAAACGCACAGTGTAGTACATAGTATATGAGTGAGTTGCACTGAAAAACTTAGAATATAAGAAACGCACAGTGTAGTACATAGTATATGAGTGAGTTGCACTGAAAAACTTAGAATATAAGACACGCACAGTGTAGTAACATAGTATATGAGTGAGTTGCACTGAAAAACTTAGAATATAAGAAACGCACAGTGTAGTACATAGTATATGAGTGAGTTGCACTGAAAAACTTAGAATATAAGAAACGCACAGTGTAGTACATAGTATATGAGTGAGTTGCACTGAAAAACTTAGAATATAAGAAACGCACAGTGTAGTACATAGTATAAGAGTGAGTTGCACTGAAAAACTTAGAATATAAGAAACGCACAGTGTAGTACATAGTATATGAGTGAGTTGCACTGAAAAACTTAGAATATAAGAAACGCACAGTGTAGTACATAGTATATGAGTGAGTTGCATTGAAAAACTTAGAATATAAGAAACGCACAGTGTAGTACATAGTATATGAGTGAGTTGCACTCAAAAACTTAGAATATAAGAAACGCACAGTGTAGTACATAGTATATGAGTGAGTTGCACTGAAAAACTTAGAATATAAGAAACGCACAGTGTAGTACATAGTATATGAGTGAGTTGCACTGAAAAACTTAGAATATAAGAAACGCACAGTGTAGTACATAGTATATGAGTGAGTTGCACTGAAAAACTTAGAATATAAGAAACGCACAGTGTAGTACATAGTATATGAGTGAGTTGCACTGAAAAACTTAGAATATAAGAAACGCACAGTGTAGTACATAGTATATGAGTGAGTTGCACTGAAAAACTTAGAATATAAGAAACGCACAGTGTAGTACATAGTATATGAGTGAGTTGCACTCAAAAACTTAGAATATAAGAAACGCACAGTGTAGTACATAGAATATGAGTGAGTTGCACTGAAAAACTTAGAATATAAGAAACGCACAGTGTAGTACATAGTATATGAGTGAGTTGCACTGAAAAACTCAAGAATATAAGAAACGCACAGTGTAGTACATAGTATATGAGTGAGTTGCACTCAAAAACTTAGAATATAAGAAACGCACAGTGTAGTACATAGTATATGAGTGAGATGCACTGAAAAACTTAGAATATAAGAAACGCACAGTGTAGTACATAGTATATGAGTGAGTTGCACTGAAAAACTTAGAATATAAGAAACGCACAGTGTAGTACATAGTATATGAGTGAGTTGCACTGAAAAACTTAGAATTTACTGAAAAACCCGCATTACACGAAATGCACAGTGTAGTACATAGTATATGAGTGAGTTGCACTGAAAAACTTAGAATATAAGAAACGCACAGTGTAGTACATAGTATATGAGTGAGTTGCACTGAAAAACTTAGAATATAAGAAACGCACAGTGTAGTACATAGTATATGAGTGAGTTGCACTGAAAAACTTAGAATATAAGAAACGCACAGTGTAGTACATAGTATATGAGTGAGTTGCACTGAAAAACTTAGAATATAAGAAACGCACAGTGTAGTACATAGTATATGAGTGAGTTGCACTGAAAAACTTAGAATATAAGAAACGCACAGTGTAGTACATAGTATATGAGTGAGTTGCACTGAAAAACTTAGAATATAGAAACGCACAGTGTAGTACATAGTATATGAGTGAGTTGCACTGAAAAACTTAGAATATAAGAAACGCACAGTGTAGTACATAGTATATGAGTGAGTTGCACTCAAAAACTTAGAATATAAGAAACGCACAGTGTAGTACATAGTATATGAGTGAGTTGCACTCAAAAACATAAAATATAAGAAACGCACAGTGTAGTACATAGTATATGAGTGAGTTGCACTGAAAAACTTAGAATATAAGAAACGCACAGTGTAGTACATAGTATATGAGTGAGTTGCACTGAAAAACTTAGAATATAAGAAACGCACAGTGTAGTACATAGTATATGAGTGAGTTGCACTGAAAAACTTAGAATATAAGAAACGCACAGTGTAGTACATAGTATATGAGTGAGTTGCACTGAAAAACTTAGAATATAAGAAACGCACAGTGTAGTACATAGTATATGAGTGAGTTGCACTGAAAAACTTAGAATATAAGAAACGCACAGTGTAGTACATAGTATATGAGTGAGTTGCACTCAAAAACTTAGAATATAAGAAACGCACAGTGTAGTACATAGTATATGAGTGAGTTGCACTGAAAAACTTAGAATATAAGAAACGCACAGTGTAGTACATAGTATATGAGTGAGTTGCACTCAAAAACTTAGAATTTAAGAAACGCACAGTGTAGTACATAGTATATGAGTGAGATGCACTGAAAAACTTAGAATATAAGAAACGCACAGTGTAGTACATAGTATATGAGTGAGTTGCAGTGAAAAACTTAGAATTTACTGAAAAACCCGCATTACACGAAATGCACAGTGTAGTACATAGTATATGAGTGAGTTGCACTGAAAAACTTAGAATATAAGAAACGCACAGTGTAGTACATAGTATATGAGTGAGTTGCACTGAAAAACTTAGAATATAAGAAACGCACAGTGTAGTACATAGTATATGAGTGAGTTGCACTGAAAAACTTAGAATATAAGAAACGCACAGTGTAGTACATAGTATATGAGTGAGTTGCACTGAAAAACTTAGAATATAAGAAACGCACAGTGTAGTACATAGTATATGAGTGAGTTGCAGTGAAAAACTTAGAATTTACTGAAAAACCCGCATTACACGAAATGCACAGTGTAGTACATAGTATATGAGTGAGTTGCACTGAAAAACTTAGAATATAAGAAACGCACAGTGTAGTACATAGTATATGAGTGAGTTGCACTGAAAAACTTAGAATATAAGAAACGCACAGTGTAGTACATAGTATATGAGTGAGTTGCACTGAAAAACTTAGAATATAAGAAACGCACAGTGTAGTACATAGTATATGAGTGAGTTGCACTCAAAAACTTAGAATATAAGAAACGCACAGTGTAGTACATAGAATATGAGTGAGTTGCACTGAAAAACTTAGAATATAAGAAACGCACAGTGTAGTACATAGTATATGAGTGAGTTGCACTGAAAAACTCAAGAATATAAGAAACGCACAGTGTAGTACATAGTATATGAGTGAGTTGCACTCAAAAACTTAGAATATAAGAAACGCACAGTGTAGTACATAGTATATGAGTGAGATGCACTGAAAAACTTAGAATATAAGAAACGCACAGTGTAGTACATAGTATATGAGTGAGTTGCACTGAAAAACTTAGAATATAAGAAACGCACAGTGTAGTACATAGTATATGAGTGAGTTGCACTGAAAAACTTAGAATATGAGTGAGTTGCACTGAAAAACTTAGAATATAAGAAACGCACAGTGTAGTACATAGTATATGAGTGAGTTGCACTGAAAAACTTAGAATATAAGAAACGCACAGTGTAGTACATAGTATATGAGTGAGTTGCACTGAAAAACTTAGAATATAAGACACGCACAGTGTAGTACATAGTATATGAGTGAGTTGCACTGAAAAACTTAGAATTTACTGAAAAACCCGCATTACACGAAATGCACAGTGTAGTACATAGTATATGAGTGAGTTGCACTGAAAAACTTAGAATATAAGAAACGCACAGTGTAGTACATAGTATATGAGTGAGTTGCACTGAAAAACTTAGAATATAAGAAACGCACAGTGTAGTACATAGTATATGAGTGAGTTGCACTGAAAAACTTAGAATATAAGAAACGCACAGTGTAGTACATAGTATATGAGTGAGTTGCACTGAAAAACTTAGAATATAAGAAACGCACAGTGTAGTACATAGTATATGAGTGAGTTGCACTGAAAAACTTAGAATATAAGAAACGCACAGTGTAGTACATAGTATATGAGTGAGTTGCACTGAAAAACTTAGAATATAGAAACGCACAGTGTAGTACATAGTATATGAGTGAGTTGCACTGAAAAACTTAGAATATAAGAAACGCACAGTGTAGTACATAGTATATGAGTGAGTTGCACTCAAAAACTTAGAATATAAGAAACGCACAGTGTAGTACATAGTATATGAGTGAGTTGCACTCAAAAACATAAAATATAAGAAACGCACAGTGTAGTACATAGTATATGAGTGAGTTGCACTGAAAAACTTAGAATATAAGAAACGCACAGTGTAGTACATAGTATATGAGTGAGTTGCACTGAAAAACTTAGAATATAAGAAACGCACAGTGTAGTACATAGTATATGAGTGAGTTGCACTGAAAAACTTAGAATATAAGAAACGCACAGTGTAGTACATAGTATATGAGTGAGTTGCACTGAAAAACTTAGAATATAAGAAACGCACAGTGTAGTACATAGTATATGAGTGAGTTGCACTGAAAAACTTAGAATATAAGAAACGCACAGTGTAGTACATAGTATATGAGTGAGTTGCACTCAAAAACTTAGAATATAAGAAACGCACAGTGTAGTACATAGTATATGAGTGAGTTGCACTGAAAAACTTAGAATATA
This sequence comes from Mus caroli, assembly GCF_978045245.1. Taxonomy (NCBI): domain Eukaryota; kingdom Metazoa; phylum Chordata; class Mammalia; order Rodentia; family Muridae; genus Mus; species Mus caroli. The sequence continues at coordinate 127,037 of NW_028227499.1, read as the reverse complement.
AGAAACGCACAGTGTAGTACATAGTATATGAGTGAGTTGCACTCAAAAACTTAGAATTTAAGAAACGCACAGTGTAGTACATAGTATATGAGTGAGATGCACTGAAAAACTTAGAATATAAGAAACGCACAGTGTAGTACATAGTATATGAGTGAGTTGCAGTGAAAAACTTAGAATTTACTGAAAAACCCGCATTACACGAAATGCACAGTGTAGTACATAGTATATGAGTGAGTTGCACTGAAAAACTTAGAATATAAGAAACGCACAGTGTAGTACATAGTATATGAGTGAGTTGCACTGAAAAACTTAGAATATAAGAAACGCACAGTGTAGTACATAGTATATGAGTGAGTTGCACTGAAAAACTTAGAATATAAGAAACGCACAGTGTAGTACATAGTATATGAGTGAGTTGCACTGAAAAACTTAGAATATAAGAAACGCACAGTGTAGTACATAGTATATGAGTGAGTTGCACTGAAAAACTTAGAATATAAGACACGCACAGTGTAGTACATAGTATATGAGTGAGTTGCACTGAAAAACTTAGAATATAAGAAACGCACAGTGTAGTACATAGTATATGAGTGAGTTGCACTGAAAAACTTAGAATATAAGAAACGCACAGTGTAGTACATAGTATATGAGTGAGTTGCACTGAAAAACTTAGAATATAAGAAACGCACAGTGTAGTACATAGTATATGAGTGAGTTGCACTGAAAAACTTAGAATATAAGAAACGCACAGTGTAGTACATAGTATATGAGTGAGTTGCACTGAAAAACTTAGAATATAAGAAACGCACAGTGTAGTACATAGTATATGAGTGAGTTGCACTGAAAAACTTAGAATATAAGAAACGCACAGTGTAGTACATAGTATATGAGTGAGTTGCACTGAAAAACTTAGAATATAAGAAACGCACAGTGTAGTACATAGTATAGGAGTGAGTTGCACTCAAAAACTTAGAATATAAGAAACGCACAGTGTAGTACATAGTATAGGAGTGAGTTGCACTCAAAAACTTAGAATATAAGAAACGCACAGTGTAGTACATAGTATATGAGTGAGTTGCACTGAAAAACTTAGAATATAAGAAACGCACAGTGTAGTACATAGTATATGAGTGAGTTGCACTGAAAAACTTAGAATATAAGAAACGCACAGTGTAGTACATAGTATATGAGTGAGTTGCACTGAAAAACTTAGAATATAAGAAACGCACAGTGTAGTACATAGTATATGAGTGAGTTGCACTGAAAAACTTAGAATATAAGAAACGCACAGTGTAGTACATAGTATATGAGTGAGTTGCACTCAAAAACTTAGAATATAAGAAACGCACAGTGTAGTACATAGTATATGAGTGAGTTGCACTGAAAAACTTAGAATATAAGAAACGCACAGTGTAGTACATAGTATATGAGTGAGTTGCACTGAAAAACTCAAGAATATAAGAAACGCACAGTGTAGTACATAGTATATGAGTGAGTTGCACTGAAAAACTTAGAATATAAGAAACGCACAGTGTAGTACATAGTATATGAGTGAGTTGCACTGAAAAACTTAGAATATAAGAAACGCACAGTGTAGTACATAGTATATGAGTGAGTTGCACTGAAAAACTTAGAATATAAGAAACGCACAGTGTAGTACATAGTATATGAGTGAGTTGCACTGAAAAACTTAGAATATAAGAAACGCACAGTGTAGTACATAGTATATGAGTGAGTTGCACTGAAAAACTTAGAATATAAGAAACGCACAGTGTAGTACATAGTATATGAGTGAGTTGCACTGAAAAACTTAGAATATAAGAAACGCACAGTGTAGTACATAGTATATGAGTGAGTTGCACTGAAAAACTTAGAATATAAGAAACGCACAGTGTAGTACATAGTATATGAGTGAGTTGCACTGAAAAACTTAGAATATAAGAAACGCACAGTGTAGTACATAGTATATGAGTGAGTTGCACTGAAAAACTTAGAATATAAGAAACGCACAGTGTAGTACATAGTATATGAGTGAGTTGCACTCAAAAACTTAGAATATAAGAAACGCACAGTGTAGTACATAGTATATGAGTGAGATGCACTGAAAAACTTAGAATATAAGAAACGCACAGTGTAGTACATAGTATATGAGTGAGTTGCACTGAAAAACTTAGAATATAAGAAACGCACAGTGTAGTACATAGTATATGAGTGAGTTGCACTGAAAAACTTAGAATATGAGTGAGTTGCACTGAAAAACTTAGAATATAAGAAACGCACAGTGTAGTACATAGTATATGAGTGAGTTGCACTGAAAAACTTAGAATATAAGAAACGCACAGTGTAGTACATAGTATATGAGTGAGTTGCACTGAAAAACTTAGAATATAAGACACGCACAGTGTAGTACATAGTATATGAGTGAGTTGCACTGAAAAACTTAGAATTTACTGAAAAACCCGCATTACACGAAATGCACAGTGTAGTACATAGTATATGAGTGAGTTGCACTGAAAAACTTAGAATATAAGAAACGCACAGTGTAGTACATAGTATATGAGTGAGTTGCACTGAAAAACTTAGAATATAAGAAACGCACAGTGTAGTACATAGTATATGAGTGAGTTGCACTGAAAAACTTAGAATATAAGAAACGCACAGTGTAGTACATAGTATATGAGTGAGTTGCACTGAAAAACTTAGAATATAAGAAACGCACAGTGTAGTACATAGTATATGAGTGAGTTGCACTGAAAAACTTAGAATATAGAAACGCACAGTGTAGTACATAGTATATGAGTGAGTTGCACTGAAAAACTTAGAATATAAGAAACGCACAGTGTAGTACATAGTATATGAGTGAGTTGCACTCAAAAACTTAGAATATAAGAAACGCACAGTGTAGTACATAGTATATGAGTGAGTTGCACTCAAAAACATAGAATATAAGAAACGCACAGTGTAGTACATAGTATATGAGTGAGTTGCACTGAAAAACTTAGAATATAAGAAACGCACAGTGTAGTACATAGTATATGAGTGAGTTGCACTGAAAAACTTAGAATATAAGAAACGCACAGTGTAGTACATAGTATATGAGTGAGTTGCACTGAAAAACTTAGAATATAAGAAACGCACAGTGTAGTACATAGTATATGAGTGAGTTGCACTGAAAAACTTAGAATATAAGAAACGCACAGTGTAGTACATAGTATATGAGTGAGTTGCACTGAAAAACTTAGAATATAAGAAACGCACAGTGTAGTACATAGTATATGAGTGAGTTGCACTCAAAAACTTAGAATATAAGAAACGCACGGTGTAGTACATAGTATATGAGTGAGTTGCACTGAAAAACTTAGAATATAAGAAACGCACAGTGTAGTACATAGTATATGAGTGAGTTGCACTCAAAAACTTAGAATATAAGAAACGCACAGTGTAGTACATAGAATATGAGTGAGTTGCACTGAAAAACTTAGAATATAAGAAACGCACAGTGTAGTACATAGTATATGAGTGAGTTGCACTGAAAAACTCAAGAATATAAGAATCGCACAGTGTAGTACATAGTATATGAGTGAGTTGCACTCAAAAACTTAGAATATAAGAAACGCACAGTGTAGTACATAGTATATGAGTGAGATGCACTGAAAAACTTAGAATATAAGAAACGCACAGTGTAGTACATAGTATATGAGTGAGTTGCACTGAAAAACTTAGAATATAAGAAACGCACAGTGTAGTACATAGTATATGAGTGAGTTGCACTGAAAAACTTAGAATATGAGTGAGTTGCACTGAAAAACTTAGAATATAAGAAACGCACAGTGTAGTACATAGTATATGAGTGAGTTGCACTGAAAAACTTAGAATATAAGAAACGCACAGTGTAGTACATAGTATATGAGTGAGTTGCACTGAAAAACTTAGAATATAAGACACGCACAGTGTAGTACATAGTATATGAGTGAGTTGCACTGAAAAACTTAGAATTTACTGAAAAACCCGCATTACACGAAATGCACAGTGTAGTACATAGTATATGAGTGAGTTGCACTGAAAAACTTAGAATATAAGAAACGCACAGTGTAGTACATAGTATATGAGTGAGTTGCACTGAAAAACTTAGAATATAAGAAACGCACAGTGTAGTACATAGTATATGAGTGAGTTGCACTGAAAAACTTAGAATATAAGAAACGCACAGTGTAGTACATAGTATATGAGTGAGTTGCACTGAAAAACTTAGAATATAAGAAACGCACAGTGTAGTACATAGTATATGAGTGAGTTGCACTGAAAAACTTAGAATATAGAAACGCACAGTGTAGTACATAGTATATGAGTGAGTTGCACTGAAAAACTTAGAATATAAGAAACGCACAGTGTAGTACATAGTATATGAGTGAGTTGCACTCAAAAACTTAGAATATAAGAAACGCACAGTGTAGTACATAGTATATGAGTGAGTTGCACTCAAAAACATAGAATATAAGAAACGCACAGTGTAGTACATAGTATATGAGTGAGTTGCACTGAAAAACTTAGAATATAAGAAACGCACAGTGTAGTACATAGTATATGAGTGAGTTGCACTGAAAAACTTAGAATATAAGAAACGCACAGTGTAGTACATAGTATATGAGTGAGTTGCACTGAAAAACTTAGAATATAAGAAACGCACAGTGTAGTACATAGTATATGAGTGAGTTGCACTGAAAAACTTAGAATATAAGAAACGCACAGTGTAGTACATAGTATATGAGTGAGTTGCACTGAAAAACTTAGAATATAAGAAACGCACAGTGTAGTACATAGTATATGAGTGAGTTGCACTCAAAAACTTAGAATATAAGAAACGCACGGTGTAGTACATAGTATATGAGTGAGTTGCACTGAAAAACTTAGAATATAAGAAACGCACAGTGTAGTACATAGTATATGAGTGAGTTGCACTCAAAAACTTAGAATTTAAGAAACGCACAGTGTAGTACATAGTATATGAGTGAGATGCACTGAAAAACTTAGAATATAAGAAACGCACAGTGTAGTACATAGTATATGAGTGAGTTGCAGTGAAAAACTTAGAATTTACTGAAAAACCCGCATTACACGAAATGCACAGTGTAGTACATAGTATATGAGTGAGTTGCACTGAAAAACTTAGAATATAAGAAACGCACAGTGTAGTACATAGTATATGAGTGAGTTGCACTGAAAAACTTAGAATATAAGAAACGCACAGTGTAGTACATAGTATATGAGTGAGTTGCACTGAAAAACTTAGAATATAAGAAACGCACAGTGTAGTACATAGTATATGAGTGAGTTGCACTGAAAAACTTAGAATATAAGAAACGCACAGTGTAGTACATAGTATATGAGTGAGTTGCACTGAAAAACTTAGAATATAAGAAACGCACAGTGTAGTACATAGTATATGAGTGAGTTGCACTGAAAAACTTAGAATATAAGACACGCACAGTGTAGTACATAGTATATGAGTGAGTTGCACTGAAAAACTTAGAATATAAGAAACGCACAGTGTAGTACATAGTATATGAGTGAGTTGCACTGAAAAACTTAGAATATAAGAAACGCACAGTGTAGTACATAGTATATGAGTGAGTTGCACTGAAAAACTTAGAATATAAGAAACGCACAGTGTAGTACATAGTATATGAGTGAGTTGCACTGAAAAACTTAGAATATAAGAAACGCACAGTGTAGTACATAGTATATGAGTGAGTTGCACTGAAAAACTTAGAATATAAGAAACGCACAGTGTAGTACATAGTATATGAGTGAGTTGCACTGAAAAACTTAGAATATAAGAAACGCACAGTGTAGTACATAGTATATGAGTGAGTTGCACTCAAAAACTTAGAATATAAGAAACGCACAGTGTAGTACATAGTATAGGAGTGAGTTGCACTCAAAAACTTAGAATATAAGAAACGCACAGTGTAGTACATAGTATATGAGTGAGTTGCACTGAAAAACTTAGAATATAAGAAACGCACAGTGTAGTACATAGTATATGAGTGAGTTGCACTGAAAAACTTAGAATATAAGAAACGCACAGTGTAGTACATAGTATATGAGTGAGTTGCACTGAAAAACTTAGAATATAAGAAACGCACAGTGTAGTACATAGTATATGAGTGAGTTGCACTGAAAAACTTAGAATATAAGAAACGCACAGTGTAGTACATAGTATATGAGTGAGTTGCACTCAAAAACTTAGAATATAAGAAACGCACAGTGTAGTACATAGTATATGAGTGAGTTGCACTGAAAAACTTAGAATATAAGAAACGCACAGTGTAGTACATAGTATATGAGTGAGTTGCACTGAAAAACTCAAGAATATAAGAAACGCACAGTGTAGTACATAGTATATGAGTGAGTTGCACTGAAAAACTTAGAATATAAGAAACGCACAGTGTAGTACATAGTATATGAGTGAGTTGCACTGAAAAACTTAGAATATAAGAAACGCACAGTGTAGTACATAGTATATGAGTGAGTTGCACTGAAAAACTTAGAATATAAGAAACGCACAGTGTAGTACATAGTATATGAGTGAGTTGCACTGAAAAACTTAGAATATAAGAAACGCACAGTGTAGTACATAGTATATGAGTGAGTTGCACTGAAAAACTTAGAATATAAGAAACGCACAGTGTAGTACATAGTATATGAGTGAGTTGCACTCAAAAACTTAGAATATAAGAAACGCACAGTGTAGTACATAGTATATGAGTGAGTTGCACTGAAAAACTTAGAATATAAGAAACGCACAGTGTAGTACATAGTATATGAGTGAGTTGCACTGAAAAACTTAGAATATAAGAAACGCACAGTGTAGTACATAGTATATGAGTGAGTTGCACTGAAAAACTTAGAATATAAGAAACGCACAGTGTAGTACATAGTATATGAGTGAGTTGCACTCAAAAACTTAGAATATAAGAAACGCACAGAGTAGTACATAGTATATGAGTGAGTTGCACTGAAAAACTTAGAATATAAGAAACGCACAGTGTAGTAAGTAGTATATGAGTGAGTTGCACTGAAAAACTTAGAATATAAGAAACGCACAGTGTAGTACATAGTATATGAGTGAGTTGCACTGAAAAACTTAGAATATAAGAAACGCACAGTGTAGTACATAGTATATGAGTGAGTTGCACTGAAAACTTAGAATATAAGAAACGTACAGTGTAGTACATAGTATATGAGTGAGTTGCACTCAAAAACTTAGAATATAAGAAATGCACAGTGTAGTACATAGTATATGAGTGAATTGCACTGAAAAACTTAGAATATAAGAAACGCACAGTGCAGTACATAGTATATGAGTGAGTTGCACTCAAAAACTTAGAATATAAGAAACGCACAGTGTAGTACATAGTATATGAGTGAGATGCACTGAAAAACTTAGAATATAAGAAACGCACAGTGTAGTACATAGTATATGAGTGAGTTGCACTGAAAAACTTAGAATATAAGAAACGCACAGTGTAGTACATAGTATATGAGTGAGTTGCACTGAAAAACTTAGAATATAAGAAACGCACAGTGTAGTACATAGTATATGAGTGAGTTGCACTGAAAAACTTAGAATATAAGAAACGCACAGTGTAGTACATAGTATATGAGTGAGTTGCACTGAAAAACTTAGAATATAAGAAACGCACAGTGTAGTACATAGTATATGAGTGAGTTGCACTGAAAAACTTAATATAAGACACGCACAGTGTAGTACATAGTATATGAGTGAGTTGCACTGAAAAACTTAGAATTTACTGAAAAACCCGCATTACACGAAATGCACAGTGTAGTACATAGTATATGAGTGAGTTGCACTGAAAAACTTAGAATATAAGAAACGCACAGTGTAGTACATAGTATATGAGTGAGTTGCACTGAAAAACTTAGAATATAAGAAACGCACAGTGTAGTACATAGTATATGAGTGAGTTGCACTGAAAAACTTAGAATATAAGAAACGCACAGTGTAGTACATAGTATATGAGTGAGTTGCACTGAAAAACTTAGAATATAAGAAACGCACAGTGTAGTACATAGTATATGAGTGAGTTGCACTGAAAAACTTAGAATATAAGAAACGCACAGTGTAGTACATAGTATATGAGTGAGTTGCACTGAAAAACTTAGAATATAGAAACGCACAGTGTAGTACATAGTATATGAGTGAGTTGCACTGAAAAACTTAGAATATAAGAAACGCACAGTGTAGTACATAGTATATGAGTGAGTTGCACTCAAAAACTTAGAATATAAGAAACGCACAGTGTAGTACATAGTATATGAGTGAGTTGCACTGAAAAACATAAAATATAAGAAACGCACAGTGTAGTACATAGTATATGAGTGAGTTGCACTGAAAAACTTAGAATATAAGAAACGCACAGTGTAGTACATAGTATATGAGTGAGTTGCACTGAAAAACTTAGAATATAAGAAACGCACAGTGTAGTACATAGTATATGAGTGAGTTGCACTGAAAAACTTAGAATATAAGAAACGCACAGTGTAGTACATAGTATATGAGTGAGTTGCACTGAAAAACTTAGAATATAAGAAACGCACAGTGTAGTACATAGTATATGAGTGAGTTGCACTGAAAAACTTAGAATATAAGAAACGCACAGTGTAGTACATAGTATATGAGTGAGTTGCACTGAAAAACTTAGAATATAAGAAACGCACAGTGTAGTACATAGTATATGAGTGAGTTGCACTGAAAAACTTAGAATATAAGAAACGCACAGTGTAGTACATAGTATATGAGTGAGTTGCACTGAAAAACTTAGAATATAAGAAACGCACAGTGTAGTACATAGTATATGAGTGAGTTGCACTGAAAAACTTAGAATATAAGAAACGCACAGTGTAGTACATAGTATATGAGTGAGTTGCACTGAAAAACTTAGAATATAAGAAACGCACAGTGTAGTACATAGTATATGAGTGAGTTGCACTGAAAAACTTAGAATATAAGAAACGCACAGTGTAGTACATAGTATATGAGTGAGTTGCACTGAAAAACTTAGAATATAAGAAACGCACAGTGTAGTACATAGTATATGAGTGAGTTGCACTCAAAAACTTAGAAATTAAGAAACGCACAGTGTAGTACATAGTATATGAGTGAGTTGCACTGAAAAACTTAGAATATAAGAAACGCACAGTGTAGTACATAGTATATGAGTGAGTTGCACTGAAAAACTTAGAATATAAGAAACGCACAGTGTAGTACATAGTATATGAGTGAGTTGCACTGAAAAACTTAGAATATAAGAAACGCACAGTGTAGTACATAGTATATGAGTGAGTTGCACTCAAAAACTTAGAATATAAGAAACGCACAGTGTAGTACATAGTATATGAGTGAGTTGCACTGAAAAACTTAGAATATAAGAAACGCACAGTGTAGTACATAGTATATGAGTGAGTTGCACTGAAAAACTTAGAATATAAGAAACGCACAGTGTAGTACATAGTATATGAGTGAGTTGCACTCAAAAACTTAGAATATAAGAAACGCACAGAGTAGTACATAGTATATGAGTGAGTTGCACTGAAAAACTTAGAATATAAGAAACGCACAGTGTAGTACATAGTATATGAGTGATTTGCACTCAAAAACTTCGAATATAAGAAACGCACAGTGTAGTACATAGTATATGAGTGAGTTGCACTGAAAAACTTAGAATATAAGAAACGCACAGTGTAGTACATAGTATATGAGTGAGTTGCACTGAAAAACTTAGAATATAAGAAACGCACAGTGTAGTACATAGTATAATGAGTGAGTTGCACTGAAAAACTTAGAATATAAGAAACGCACAGTGTAGTACATAGTATATGAGTGAGTTGCACTGAAAAACTTAGAATATAAGAAACGCACAGTGTAGTACATAGTATATGAGTGAGTTGCACTGAAAAACTTAGAATATACGAAACGCACAGTGTAGTACATAGTATATGAGTGAGTTGCACTCAAAAACTTAGAATATAAGAAACGCACAGTGTAGTACATAGTATATGAGTGAGTTGCACTGAAAAACTTAGAATATAAGAAACGCACAGTGTAGTACATAGTATATGAGTGAGTTGCACTGAAAAACTTAGATATAAGAAACGCACAGTGTAGTACATAGTATATGAGTGAGTTGCACTGAAAAACTTAGAATATAAGAAACGCACAGTGTAGTACATAGTATATGAGTGAGTTGCACTGAAAAACTTAGAATATAAGAAACGCACAGTGTAGTACATAGTATATGAGTGAGTTGCACTGAAAAACTTAGAATATAAGAAACGCACAGTGTAGTACATAGTATATGAGTGAGTTGCACTGAAAAACTTAGAATATAAGAAACGCACAGTGTAGTACATAGTATATGAGTGAGTTGCACTGAAAAACTTAGAATATAAGAAACGCACAGTGTAGTACATAGTATATGAGTGAGTTGCACTGAAAAACTTAGAATATAAGAAACGCACAGTGTAGTACATAGTATATGAGTGAGTTGCACTGAAAAACTTAGAATATAAGAAACGCACAGTGTAGTACATAGTATATGAGTGAGTTGCACTGAAAAACTTAGAATATAAGAAACGCACAGTGTAGTACATAGTATATGAGTGAGTTGCACTGAAAACTTAGAATATAAGAAACGCACAGTGTAGTACATAGTATATGAGTGAGTTGCACTGAAAAACTTAGAATATAAGAAACGCACAGTGTAGTACATAGTATATGAGTGAGTTGCACTGAAAAACTTAGAATATAAGAAACGCACAGTGTAGTACATAGTATATGAGTGAGTTGCACTGAAAAACTTAGAATATAAGAAACGCACAGTGTAGTACATAGTATATGAGTGAGTTGCACTGAAAAACTTAGAATATAAGAAACGCACAGTGTAGTACATAGTATATGAGTGAGTTGCACTGAAAAACTTAGAAATAAGAAACGCACAGTGTAGTACATAGTATATGAGTGAGTTGCACTGAAAAACTTAGAATATAAGAAACGCACAGTGTAGTACATAGTATATGAGTGAGTTGCACTGAAAAACTTAGAATATAAGAAACGCACAGTGTAGTACATAGTATATGAGTGAGTTGCACTGAAAAACTTAGAATATAAGAAACGCACAGTGTAGTACATAGTATATGAGTGAGTTGCACTGAAAAACTTAGAATATAAGAAACGCACAGTGTAGTACATAGTATATGAGTGAGTTGCACTGAAAAACTTAGAATATAAGAAACGCACAGTGTAGTACATAGTATATGAGTGAGTTGCACTGAAAAACTTAGAATATAAGAAACGCACAGTGTAGTACATAGTATATGAGTGAGTTGCACTGAAAAACTTAGAATATAAGAAACGCACAGTGTAGTACATAGTATATGAGTGAGTTGCACTGAAAAACTTAGAATATAAGAAACGCACAGTGTAGTACATAGTATATGAGTGAGTTGCACTCAAAAACTTAGAATATAAGAAACGCACAGTGTAGTACATAGTATATGAGTGAGTTGCACTGAAAAACTTAGAATATAAGAAACGCACAGTGTAGTACATAGTATATGAGTGAGTTGCACTGAAAAACTTAGAATATAAGAAACGCACAGTGTAGTACATAGTATATGAGTGAGTTGCACTGAAAAACTTAGAATATAAGAAACGCACAGTGTAGTACATAGTATATGAGTGAGTTGCACTGAAAAACTTAGAATATAAGAAACGCACAGTGTAGTACATAGTATATGAGTGAGTTGCACTGAAAAACTTAGAATATAAGAAACGCACAGTGTAGTACATAGTATATGAGTGAGTTGCACTGAAAAACTTAGAATATAAGAAACGCACAGTGTAGTACATAGTATATGAGTGAGTTGCACTGAAAAACTTAGAATATAAGAACGCACAGT